>NC_057933.1:4528329-4710829 GCF_018555375.3 Anguilla rostrata | reverse complement strand
TAATTGGAGATATGAGAGAACGTGTCGGGTTCTGTTATGTTTCAGAAAATAAAGGATCGGGCGTCTGACAGAAAGACAGAAAGTGAAAATGCAGCCTTTACAAATAACCACAGAGTGTGTTATTTGTACAATAGATTACAGGATAGCTACCAGCTCCTAGAATTGCGGAGATTTGAGCTGACTGCAATCTACAATGCTACTGTTCAGACACGTACAGTTAAATGCAAAAGTACTGGGACAGTGCTGTCTATTTTTGCTGTCTTGGCTCTGTACTCCAGCACATCGGATTTGAAATGAAACGATGGGTATGGAGTTAAAATGCAGACTGGCTGTCAGCTTTAATTTGTGGGTATTTGCTTCCATATTGGGTGGAATCTGTGTCCGAATTACAGCCCTTTTATGCATAATCCCCCATTTTAGGGGAGCACAACTAATGGGACAAATCAACAAAATGAAGTAAAGTCATCGTATTTAGTCTGAAATCTGCGGCCCATCGACATCACCAGACGCCGGGCGCCTTCCCTGGTGTGCATGTGCTGGAGTACAGAGCCAAAAACAACCAAAAACGGCGTCACTGTCCCAGTACTTTTGCACTCGACCGTACCTCAGACAGCACAACTGCAAGAAGGAAAACAAAATGGCCACTAGAGCACTTTGCAGATTACTGTGAAACCTGCAACACCATGATGAAGAAAGAGAGTGACACGGAGTCTGCAGAGTACCATAGAATGCACAAGCCCCCCCGGATCACTGCACCACCGAATCTGGTTACGCGCTAGACTGTCCTCATTTGAATGTAGCTGCTGCACATATATTTGGTTTCATTTTTCTTTTCTGTTATTTTTTTAAAAGTTATTATTGATTTATTCACTTTAATCACTTTCTCCCTGCCCTGTGCAGGCAGCACGCTGATTTGCAGGATGTGGCCATCAAGGGATGATTACGGGTACGCCCATAACTGGCGTAGGACTAATTTCATTTAGATCGTTTCACCGCGTAAAATTTTAATTACGCATCTCTCCTGGCTGGCCAGCATCCCCAATGGCCGTGCAGTCTTTTTTCTTTTCTTTTTTCTTTTTTTTTTTTAAATTTGAACGTGACATTTGTTTTACAGGAGGGAGAAACGTCTCATTTCATTTGCGTAGGGGGCGACGGCAGTTTCAACCCCGCAGCCAGGGTAACCCGGAGTTACCCTGCTCGGGGGAATCTCGGGTACTCGTGCGGTTGCCATGGAAATACGCCTGACTAGACACTAGTTTTGTTTCCGCTGAGCTGGAAAGCCCAAGCCGTTTCATAACATTAACAAAAGTTAGCCTGATGACTCATTAATTGTACTTTGTGTAATCACTCGAATCAATCGAATACCCCCCCCCCTCCCCACCCCCCAACACCCCCTGGTCAGAAGACTGGTTACAGGTTGCAGAGCTTTGTTGCATAGCAACCGTCCCTGGAACAATCCCTCCTCCTTCCCTGTTTTCTTTTTCCTCATCTGTCTCTTTTCTGTTCCACTGTTCACCCCGTCCCAATGTTTCTCCTTTCCTCTTTCTCTTCTTTCAACTGTCCATGTATCTTTACACTCTTTCCTCTCTCTCTCCCCTTTCTCTCTCTCTCTCTCTCTCTCTCAATTTCAGTTTCAGTTTGCTTTACTGGCCGAGCAACCACAGTCATTTTGCCAAAGCAACACATATAACACTATAATACGCAGGAACGTGGAAACCACATGTACAACATGCAACAAGTATGACCCACAACACTCTCTCTCTCCATCTCTCTCTCTCTCCCTCTCTCCCTCCCTTCCTCTCTCTCCCCCTCCCTCTCACCCCCTCCCTCTCTCTCTTCTCTCTCCCTCCCTCCTCTCCCTCCCTTCCTCTCCCTCTCCCTCTCACCCCCTCCCCCCTCTCCCTCTCCCCCTCTCTCTCCCTCCCTCCCTCTCTCTCTGACCCGTGTGGTGTGGCATGTTGTTCTCCCAGGCTAGTGGAGAGCAACGGCAACCTGAAGATCAAAAACGAGAAGACCCGCTCGTTGCTCCTCTTCCACAACGTCACGGACAAACACTTCGGCAACTACACCTGCTTCGCCTCCAACCCCCTGGGGGCGTCCAACGCCAGCATGCTGCTCTTCCGTGAGTCCTGATTTCCTCCCTCCATCCTTCTCCTCCTCCTCCATCTTCTCTCCTCCTTTTCATATTCTGCCAGTTCTTATTGCCTCCCTCCATCCTTCTCCTCCTCCTACTCCTCCATCTTCTCTCCTCCTTTTCATATTCTGCCAGTTCTTATTTCCTCCCTCCATCCTCCTCACTTCATCCTTCTCTTTCTCCTTCTTCTCCATCTTCTCTCCTCTTCTTCAGATTCCATGAGTCCTTATTTCCTCACTCCATCCTTCTCCTCCTCCTTCTCCATCTTCTCTCCTCCTTTTCAGGTTCCGTGAGTCCTTATTTCCTCCCTCCATCCTTCTCCTACTCCTCCATCTTCTCTCCCCCTCTTTCGCAGGTTTAGCTGAATGTAAAAAAAATTACAGTTGCTCAATTCTTATTTGTCTGGGTCTGTGCATTTGTTTGTAGGGAGATGTGGTTTTTCCTAATTAATCACAAAATGCTGATTTTCAGATCTTAAATGTCTCTGCGGAGCCACAGATATTTGTCTTCATTGTTGAACGTTCGTTTTTAAAAGAGCGCAAAAGCCCTTGGTGTGTGTGTGTGTGTGTTCTTATGGCGTGCAAAAATTCCTTATGATTAATCAGGATTAATGAGGAAAGATCGGGGGGGGGGGGGGAATCTCATCCTGGATTGAACTCCTGGTTTAAATTCTCAGACGGAAGGGCTTGAAATCAGTTTCTTCAGTTTCAGAGTTCTGATCGTACTCCCATACTTGGGGGGGGGGGGGGGTGTCACCCCCTTATCTTTAAAAAATATGTCAGACTTCACTTTGAGTAAAATGAAGACTGAAGGTCAGTTTTGGCACTTCACAACTTTTGAAGTTTTGTCAGATTTGCTGGATGATACTTGAATGTTATCTTGAAGTCAAATGGAACGTTTGAAAGAACAGACTCTGGTCGTCAATGCAGCGTTGCTGTTTTACTTTTGGAATAAGAAACATAATAATTTGCGGAGGTGCATTTTCGTGTTAATTTCATCGGGAGAGTAAGCTACTGTGTGTACAGGGAATCTTGCATTTCAGAGCTTAGATTCAGAGTGCTCTTAAAAGATTATAGACGGCTATATTCCGTACGTTTTCATATGACTGCATGATAGCCACCATGAGGTGTTAGGATTCAATGTGTGTGACATATTTGGGGCATTTTTGCCATTGCTTGACAGAAATAGTTTGGATCAAAAAAAAATGTGTTAAGTCTGTTGGGTGAATGTTCCCGTTTTAACATCCCACCACTGAGTGTAACGAATTAGAGCTTTGCCTCTCAGTCTGAGGTGGGATTTGAACCCGGCGCCTCTCGCGCCCAAAGATTTCATAGTCAAACTCAGTGGTCTCCAACCCTGGTCCTGGAGAGCCACAGGGTCTGCTGGTTTTTGTTTTCACCATAAAATCAGCACCCAAGTCAGACCCAAGACACCGGGTGAGTTGAGTTAACTGTGTAATCACCTGCTCTAATTGATTCATGAAGTGCAGAGTCACTATGAAAACCAGCAGACCCTGTAGCTCTCCAGGACCAGGGTTGGAGGCCACTGGTCAAACTCATTACCTGTCAGCTAAAGGCTTGGAAATTGGCCCTAGCCAAGGACGACGACGTCGTTATTTTAGAATTTGAGGGTTGCGTTGGCAGAGAGCGTTGTCATGGTAACCGGCTGCAAGGCCTCCTTCGTTTTTTTACCGCACCTTTACCGCGCCTCACAAGCGAAATAGCCGCGCAGCACCCGCTACGTGAGCGGGGAACCAGCCGAGGGGTGCCCCCCCAAAGTTCTCCAAGCGTCCCCCTGTTGGCTCTGGTTCTCGACACCCAGCATGTCGCTCGTCTGCGTTTCTCTCTTTCCTTGCCCTTCTTCCTCTTCTTCCTTCTTCATCTCTCTTGTCTTTCCCTCCTCCCTAATTCGTTGTTTCCTCTTTTTCTCTATTACTCTTCCCCTTTGCTTCCTTTCCAATGTCCTTCCTCCTCCTCTCCTCCTCTACTTCTCCTCACTCCTTTCCTCCTCTCCCTGCCCCCCTCCCCCCCCACCTTCCACCTTGCAGGACCGGGAGCGGTGTACAGCGGGGGCGCGGGGATGACCGGAGGTTTGGGGGTCTGTCTCGGCCTGCTCCTCTCTCTCCTGCTGAAGGTCTAAGCGACTCGGCCCGCCAAGGAAGGGAATTTCTTTAACTACGAACCCATCACTGTGAACAAAAAGAATATGCATTATTCCCGGAGCCATTGCTGCATCGCATCGCATCACATCCTCCTCCCACTGCCTCGTCCAATCACGTGCTCCCTTTCTTGAGCTCCGCCCCCTTCCACCCCCGACCCTGCCTCCTCCCCTCTCCCGCCGCTCTCCTCAGCCCCTCAGTTTCACAGGGCACCAAATTATTATTATTTTTTTTTTACCCTGTCACAACAAGGGTCACCATGACGATATCGCAATCACACACCTGTAACGATAACAGGAAGGGTAACAATATCCGCGAAATAAACTCTAATAGTCATAGAAAAAAGGGTAACGGTAGCGATATCGATCCTAGCGGCAGCTGTGATGGCGGCAAGGAAAAAGATTATAAATAATAATAATTTAAAAAACAATAATGAGAATCATAGCAATCATTAACAGAGGTGATAGTCGATGGGATATTGAACGATGAATGTATTTACACTGTGTCATAAGTAGGAATTACCTGAAGAATGGCTGATTTTTGGGGCTCTCTCTCTCTCTCTGTCTCTCTGTCCGCGTTGGGAAAGACTCACTGCTGGGCATGCATCCAGCTTCTGTTATAAAAAAAAAAAAATGATGATGTTTATTGCAGTTGTGAAGACCGTAATGGTAACTTATGTTTTCGGGATAGACGATGATACTAATAGCGGTGATGATGATGATGATGATGATGATGGTGAGCAGGTGATCGTCCCTTGTGCGTTACAACATTGGGCCCCTGAAGGAATGGGTTGGCGGTGCTCAACACCCCCCCCCCCCCACCAGGTCTCAGAACAGAACAACACTCCACACAGTGCGTTCTTGATCCAGTCGCAAAGATGATGTCAATATGTACCCTCCTTCTGAAACGTAGGGCCTTGCATCTTTACCCCCCATCCCCATCCCCACAACCCCTCCTCTCATGTTTTTTGGAGATCTGGACCCTCACCCAGCATGCAGTAAACACCACCCCACCCCCAAAGTCCACACCCCTGCACAAACCCCCGCTCTCCATTTGAAGCCACGCCCACATCCGCTTCTGCTGTCTCCCCTGCCACCTCGCTTCATAAAAAGGGCCAGGGTTGTGTGTGCTCCAAGCCTGGTGTAAATATTTCCGTACACGGAGGCCCACCTGTATTTGTACTGTTTAACGAGAAACAAGAACTACATTACCCATGCGCCTCTGTTTCGCCGAGTCAGTGTGCTCAGTGCCCCCGACTGGCGGTGAAACGGCCCATCACTCCTTGTCGCTTGTTGATAGCATGTACCGGTTAGAAATGTTCCTGTCGTGATTCCCATCCGCTCCCCCTTGCCCTACACTGTGTCAGTTGTACTCTGCAAGGTTAACCGCTATAACTTCTGGTGTTAATAAACGACGATGTTAAGTATTTGAATAAATATATTAATCCCACGTGACGGACAACTGCAGAGCTGATTTACAAGCCATGTGTGTGAATATATTTTGTATTTTGCTCTGAGAAATAACCTTCATTTAACAAAATAAACCAACAAACAAACAAAAAAAAAAAAGGATGTAAAAAGTTTTAAAAGTGATGTGCTCTATTTTCCCATGTCCGGCTTTTTAAGTTTTGAAGTGAATGGATTTTTTTTCTTTCATTCAGAAAAGAAAAATCGAGGAAATGTACTATAATTTGGAATGTAAATGTATTTTGAACGTTTCACATGCTGTTGTCTGTCTTGTAGACGTAGATTTGTTCACCTGGTAGTTGTAAAAAGCTGCACCGTTCTTTAAACTAAACCCAAGGAATAAATAGAAACGTAATCATCCAGCCCTACTTGGCGAAACCACGGTGATGCCACCCCCCTCCCCACACAACGGCGCTAGCATGGCGAGATAACGACATAATTAGGCGTTACCCGTGGCGCGCGACGGTAAGAGACCGTGTTTTTTTTTTTTTTCCTCGTCGCTCAAGCCGACGGAGGACCGAAGTCGTAAATCAAACTCAATCGCAGACTTCGACACATTTTTTTTTTTTTCCAAGGACGGGTTGCCTTGGCACGTTGCTTCTAGCCGCAGACGGAAGTTGAAACCCCCCCGGTATAATTACACGGCCGCTTTAAAAAAAAAGGCATAGCCAAGCTGGAGGAGGAGGGGAGATGCAGCGAGCGGCGGGGCAACCTCGCAGACCGGCCGTGGATGGTTGTAGCGCGTCTATGCAATTCCGCCCGAGAGCCTGTACCGGTGGGGGGGATACGCGAGGGCGCTACGCTACGCGCATGTCTATAGCACTCACCGAAACCAACAAATGCTGCGATGTTCAAAAAAAAAATATTGCATCTGCCTGTGTATGTTTATTATTATTATTTTTAAATACTGTATTATTGCTAAGACTACCCCCCCGCCCCCTTCCCCCGTTTTTTTTTTATTGTTTTTTTTTTTTAAATGACGTAGGCCAGCAATAGGCCTAGATCCACCAGTGAGGGTGAGGTCACATCCTTAACTATTTCCGTAGGGCTACTTACGAGTTCAAAATGCATTCGAGAGTGCGGAACCAACACGGTACACGAAAGGAGGAAATATGTTTAACCCTGAAAAGAAAAGCAAAACTGGATTTGTTGTCATACAGTGTTGTTGTTTTTTTATTTTTGTTATTTTTAAAGTCAGACCTGAAGATACGTGAGCAGCGCTCTTGTCCGGTGAACCCGAGTTTTTCAGGCAGCCGTTCACTTTTTAAACTTCCGGAAGTACTGTCAGCACTCGAGCGGGACATTAGAACCGGCCTCCACTGGTGGCTTAATTTCCGTTGGATTTTGGAATTCTTTCGCTTTTTTTTTTTTGGTCTGCACCATTGCTTGGTGCATTGTAGTCATGCGGCCATCACAGACGCTGTTCTCAAAGAGGAGAATTGTGGGTACAATTCCAAGCACAAGAGCGGGTGTGGTCAGTGCTCTGTCTCTTTCTCTCTCTCTCTCTCACACACACTCACTCTCTCTCTCATTCTCATCATTGTCAGCATCTCAGTCTCAATCTGTGACATATATACATACGCGTGTGTACATATTCTCATTGAAGAAGAAAAAAAAGAATCACAGAAACAAAATGTCATGATTCTCAATGTGGTTAAAAAAAAAAAAAAGCATGTAAATGTTCCTTATGGATGGAATTTGAAAAACTCGAGTATTGTGTGGGGTGGGTTGGTGGGGGTGGGGGGTGGGGGGTGTGGGCTGTGGTGGGAAGGGATGTCCAGGGGTGTTGTCTGTTGTCACTTGTTTTGGGGGTAAGGAAGCGGATGTGGGGGAATGGAGGCAGAATTGGGGGTTGGAGTGGGAGTGGGGGGGGGCGGTGTTTAGTAACACTATGAAGCATATAGGCTACTTTCATTTCCCACTGATATGAAGAAAATATAGACTTGGAGGGGCAGGGGGTTGGTGTTGTGGTTTAAGATGGGCAGCTTTCGCAGTCGGGCAGGGAAGGCGGAGGTTTGAAAATCTGACCACCCCTCCATGCCCACCCCCCACCCCCCTCATTTGGCAAGACTGGACAGACACCAGACTGGCCCAGCAGGCAGATCAGACTGAGAGGAGATGGTTGTGACCAAGCAGTGAACTCTCGCTCTGTAATACAGATTGGCGGGGAGGGGGGGGGTAGCAACACTTCCGCTAAGCGCAGCTCCATAGCAGCCGAAATACCGCCGTGAAAGAGACCCCCGAAACCCGCCGTCGGCTCCGTAGGGCGGCCCGTCGTCGCGAGACGCCTTCTGTCCCGCGTGTGCCGCCAGCGACCGCCGTCCTCAACCGTCCCCACCCAGCACAGCTGACCTCCGCTCCGTCCGCCAAAACGCCGTTAATCCACCTTAGCCGCGGTTTCGGAAACAGCGCAGTAAAGCGCACAAAGTGTTTGCTTCCTAAAATGTCCCCCAGGACTTTGTGCCACGTCGCTGGTGTTTTTCCCGTCGAGCGCCACCGGTGACGCTAATTTGACTGTAATTTTTTGTTGTTAATTTTTCAAAATATGTTTTATTTTCTATGCCCGCGGAGTGACACAGCTAGTTGGTCGTTGCGGACATTTTGTTGAAAGTTTGTCGACTTGCTCTGTGGGTACAAGATATGACACGTACGGTAGCCCCTTGGACCTCAGGAGTTATGGACTGGAACCTGTTGTAATTCCCTAGTCGTGCCACAAGGGGGCAGAAATAGCTCACTGCACCCATAGCACCCATATTTGCATGCTTCAATTGCAATATCTTTAATATAGTCAATACTTATTTGTACATATCAAAGTTATCACGTGTAACAAGGGGGACCACCAGCGATTTGGGGCCCCATGAAATGATCTGACATTGGGCCCCACCAGCCCAGAAAATCCCATATTCTAATGTTTTTTGAAGGCCGCTGTCTGTCAGGGCCCTTAGAATCGTCCTAACATCCCCCCGCTTGCAGGGCCCTTGCGTATGTCTTTTAAATATGGTGGGAAATAGTTTTTAAAAACTTCTTTTTTTTTTTTTTTTAAATACAGATGACTTTCGACGTATGACAAGGTAGAGATGCAGGTAGACCTTAGACTAATTATCATAACCTTCCTTGAAAAGACTTTGAATTTATTCTTCTCTTCTAAGCGCAGAACTTATTTTTCCTAAAAAATATTGCAGAATATTCCATTTTCGCCGGGGCGAATGGGGTCTCATTTGAAACTCAATAGAATTTCTGCGGCGGATCGATGCGCTTGATTGAATTGCTGAAATGGAGCAATTTCTCTTCGCTCTGTATTACCGCGAACGCCGCCGCAGAATTGATCAGGTGTCCGTAATGAGAGCTGTTGCTCAAGTTGTGGAACTAAATTACACTATTTGGACCGTGATACCAGAAACCGATAACGGCGGCGACGTCGTCCGATAGCCAAGGGGCTTCTGGGAATGGGATTTTAAGCACCTTGTAATTTAGCTAGTGGCAAGTTGGTCAAGGCCACTGTCTCAACTGAGAAAACCAGCTCAGCGCATTGAAAATTAAGAGCTGAAGAATAGAAAAGTTCTGCTTTGTCACATTATATATATGGATAGATAGATAGACAGATAGATAGATAGATATATAGATAGATAGATAGATAGATAAGTAGATAGGTAGGTAGATAGATAGATAGATAGATATAAACAAAGTTCATTTTTGAATTGTATAAAAGCATGTCCAGGAATTGTTGCACCTTGCGTTATATCTTACTGTATGATTGAAATGTGTAATCAACCAAACATCCAAACGTTTATTTGAAAATGTCGGTACCTATCGATACTATGTATCTAGAGGCTAATGTCAGACAAACACAGCCACCCCTTTAGAATTAGAGCCCGTTAGATGTTTAGACTGGGACAGAAGTTAGGCATGGTAGCAGGGGGTACATTCGGGTTGACTTATCAGGCATGTTGAATTATCTGCCTGTTTTTTTGGGGGGTTTTTTTTTTTTTGTGGTCAGAGCTACAGCACAGATACTGTGTATCAGCTGTGCCAGGAAAGTGCATGTGAGCAAGGACAGGTAGACAGGTAGAGGAACTATGGAACCCGCTACCCCCGCCTCCTGTTCCCCGCCCAACCCCCCACCCCGTCCCGTCCCATCCCGGCTGTTACACCGCACACCCTCAGCCCCATTGCTTTAGTAGGTCTCTTCCCCCCCTCCCCCTCCCCCCCCCGCAAATGAACCAGTTTGCACAGCCTGTTCTGACAGACTGCTTGGGCTCTGATTAAAGAACACAGGTGTGGCTATGACGCCTGTGCCTCCGAGCCTATTTTGGAGACGGCATCTTAGTTTTCTTTAATTAGGCTAATGATCCCTTCAGCACCGCTAGCTCCCCCCCCCTGCCCGCGCCCTTCCCCACTCCCTTACACCCAGCCCCCCCCCCCCCCCCCTCACAGCACTTGAGAGCCCGTTGCGAGCTGGAGGGGGGTTTTGAGATGACTCGCAATGTTTGATTGGTTGTTCCGTTGGCCTCTGATTGAACACCGCAGACACTGATAAAGATATGAAAGGAAAGCATGCAGGGTTTTTAGGGTTTTTTTGTTTTGGTTTTTTTTTTTTTTTTCTCCTTGTCTCACGAGATAAGAACCAAAGCACTCGAGTACGTGCATAGGCAACAGCTACTTATCAGATATGTAACAGACGCATATATTTGATGCATTGAACCATTTTACTGTGAGATGCTGAAGGTAGACATTTAGATAAAAAACATAAATGCGAATGCACACGTGCCTGCAGATAGACATGAACTGATGCTTGCGTGGATTATAAAGGGAACTGATGCAGGTTGTCGGCAAAAGAAAAAGGTTCTGTCAAACCGTACTAATATACACTCACCGGTCACTTCATTAGGTGACAGGAGTGGCACCCGGTGTGGTCTTCTGCTGCTGTAGCCCATCTGCTTCAAGGTTTCACATGGTGTGCATTCAGAGATGCTCTTCTGCATACTTCGGTTGTAACGAGTGGTTATTTGAGTTACAGTGGCCCCTCTATCAGCTCGAATCAGTCTGGCCATTCTCCTCTGACCTCTGCCATCAACAGGGCATTTTCGCCCAGAGAACTGCCACTCACTGGATATTTTCTCTTTTTCGGACCATTCTCTGTAAACCCTAGAGATGGTTGTGCGTGAAAATCCCAGTAGATCGGCAGTTTCTGAAATACTCAAACCAGCCCGTCTGGCACCAACAACCATGCCACGTTCAAAGTCACTTAAATCACCTTTCTTCCCCATTCTGATGCTTGGTTTGAACTTCAGCAGATCGTCTTGACCATGTCTACATGCCTAAACGCATTGAGTTGCTGCCACGTGATTGGCTGATTAGATATTTGCGTTAACGGGTGCAGTTGGCAGTTGAACAGGTGTACCTAATGAAGTGGCCGGTGAGTGTATGTGAGCTTATTGTAAGCTCAGGTGGGTTAATGCCTCTCTCGAGCGTAAACTAAAGAGTGGAAGACGTGATTGATGGACACGTCAGGGAAATTTGGGAAAGTGTGTTATTTGGAGGTCGGCATGCTGGGAAGGAGGGATCATTCACTTGTTTTATTCGTCTCCACTGCTCAGGCAGTCACAGCTGGTTGTTGTCACTCACTCGTCTCCTTATCATTATGGTAACGGACTAATTAGAAGTACCGACTCTGAAATAGCAGCTGGGTGCAGCCCCCCCCCATCCCCCGCCCCCGCTTTGCCGTTTTTGCCATTGCGGTGGA
Organism: Anguilla rostrata; assembly: GCF_018555375.3. NCBI lineage: Eukaryota > Metazoa > Chordata > Actinopteri > Anguilliformes > Anguillidae > Anguilla > Anguilla rostrata. The sequence goes on along the minus strand of NC_057933.1, from coordinate 4,699,328 downwards.
TAATTTGGTCAGTCACGAAGTTCTATTTTTGTTGATATTTGTTGTTGCCGATTTTTGCTTTTGCTTTCGTTTTTTTTTTCCTCTTTCCCCCGCCGCCCCTCCTCCCCCCTGCTCCTGACCGACTTCCAATTGGTGTTTTTTGTTTTTTGTCCGGTTGTCAGCGGTGTTTGAAAACCTCTTGGCTTGTTTTTCATTTGTTTTAAGAGCAGCAAGGCCAGTGCTCTTGCTGCCCGTCACGGGCGGGGCAGAAGGGGCTGTTGGGGTTAGTGATCCTGTTTTTTCATTTTGGCAGTCAGTCGCCCAAAAAATGAAGAGGGTGCCCGGGATGTTGTCCCGTCCCGGGGAGGCACGTCAGATATTGGCGAGGGGTACAGGGTGCAGGCCTCAGTGCTCCAATCGCGCTTGTTTTTCGGGTGTCCCGTCTTTTTGGATGGCGCTGGTCCACACAGTCGTCCTGCGAGCAGCCAATCAGGAATCAGGATTCGGGCGTTTAGACCGGCTGCGCTTATCTCTCTCTGGCGACGCGATGATGCAGGTCGACACCGTGCCACCCCCTGGGGAGGGACAAAGCAAGCGCTAACCAGGGGTCAGATACGTATCGCGTTCGGGACGGGGCGTAGGAACGAGGACCAAGTCGCCCGTCGCAAAATATCCACTTTCCCTCTGATGTTTGTGTTGCGTTGACCTCGAGGAACAGATCAGATCAGATCTATCGGATTTGTGGGGTAAACAAAAACGAAGAAGAAAAAAAAAAAAAAATAAACAGATTCGGGTCGCTTCACAAAGCCTAACCCGCCGCAAGTGTAAACAGACACGGCCTAGCCGAAACGCAGGGAAGCTCTCCGTCTGGGACATATCGTTTCCGCGCCGACCGTCCTGAGCTCCAGCTCAGTGTCCGTCTCTTTTTCAGAGCCGCTATCCGGTGAGGCGGTTTGAGGGCTAGCCAAACCGCGAATACGCTGCTAGGGTTTCCCTGTGATTGGTCGCACCCATCTCTCTCGCTGCCTTGCGCCCGCCAGCCACCCCCCCCCACCCCCCCGTCCCTGCCGCTTTTGCACCTTTCTTACCCTTGCCCCCCCAACCTCACAAGCTGGCTATCTGCCCCTCTGTGTCAGACCTGCCCCCTATCGCCTTTATGTGCCAGAAACGTACCCTGGCATTTAAGTGTTATCTATACGTATGTGTCACTGTGTGTGCGTGTGTGTGTGTGTGTGTGCGTGTGGATGTGTGTGTGTGTGTGTGTGGGTATGCATTATCTGGCTTATCATGTCAGGCATGTTGGGTTATATCTTCCAGACCTCAGATTTTCATGTGTTATAACTTTCCAAACGACAACAGTTAAAAAATAAAAAAATTTAAAACTTTAAAAAAAGAGAACAGACCGAAAAGCATTGTCTTCCACATCAACAAAATTTCTGTGTTGTGAAAATTATGGGTATCATCTTTCTGACATTCCATTCCAGTTTGTCAAGTTTTTTTTTTCTTTTCAAAATCCATGATGAGGAAAAAAAAAGAGAAATTGATTCAAATGGAGAAAAAAAGAGAAATAAACAAACCTTTGTTTTTAACATAATCTCTCGCTCAGTGTGGTTTCTCGCACCTGCGGATGGGACAGCAAAAGTTTTTTATTTTCTGTTTTATTTTATAGCCCCCCTGCCTTTTATGACTCTTCATTTCCTGTATACAAGACAGTCATCACGTCCCCGTCTTCCTGTCTGAATGGGAAGTTGAGAAAGCTGGCAGTTTCGGGGATGTGGTGAGGGTAATTTCACCGTGCTTCCGGAACAGTCTGTTACACTGCTCAACTCCGCTCTGGCCACTGGCCAAACAACGCACGGGTAGCGGAGCGAGGGAGCAAAGCATGATGGGTGAACAGAACTGCTAGTCCTGGCAGTGAGGTCGAGAGCACCACAGCATTATGTGATGGGTTTAGACCAGAATCTGGAGCCGAGCTGAGTAATGAACATCGCAGCAGGTGTTGTTGTGATTAGGGTTGCCAGGTTTAGAACTTGTCCAAACCGGGCACGCATATACCTTTGGGTCTCACAGGGATGCCTACAGCTTGATTGTGAACCAGGGAGGTGGGGCTAAGACTAAGGAAGGCGGAGGGTTCAAGATGGAGGAAAGGGAGGGGGTCTAGGACTAAGGAGGAAAGGAGGGTTCTGACAAGGAGGAAAGGGAGGGTCAGGACTAGGGGAAAAGGAGGGAGGGTTCTAAGGACTAAGGAGAAGGGAGGGTTCTAGACTAGGAGGAAATCAGTTATTCAGTCCGGACATTTGTATCGTCCCGTTGGGACCACAAACCGGACCTGTATGAATAATTTGAAAATCGCACATTCTGGTTCAAATTCGGACATCTGGCAACCCTGGGTGTGACGGAGAGGGGGATTATGAGTGACCTTTGACTCCTGTGGTTTGTTTACTCATTAGCACCAGTGAAGCTTTTAGCCTGGGTCAGATATACCCAGGACATAATGAGATCTTTACTCGGTGTAGAAATAAAACATGCAAAACTAATCAATGTATATAATCTTTATTTCAATTCCAAACAATATGAACCTGTTTATATGGTTGCCATTTATCCTCACTGGATTTTGTTTAACAATGAAAGTGTCATTCGTTTTTTGCGATAAAGATGTTGACATTCATCTGTAAAAAAACGTAAATGAATGTAGGTTTTCATATGGTGGGTTATTGATATTTATTGTTCTGAACTGACAATCATTTTTCATCTTTATCTTGCATAATATTCAAAAATTAATACGGGCAAAAATACATAAAGAAAATACAGATGATGAACAACAGAAAAACTAAGCAAGAACCAAATTTAGACTGCTTTAGTCAGTGGTTACAAAATCTCTTAAAGGTGTCATTGTTCTTTTACTCAAATTTAAAAACTGGTCAGTTTGATACCAACCGAACCCAAGGGTTAAACTGGCCAATTAGAAACTTCAGCTCATTGTAATCAGGTGCCTGTGGTCTCCCATTTCCCATTGCAGTGGTTTTGACATTAGAAGAAAAATAAAGGTTATTGCAATATTTTGACTGCATATTATATATAATACTTGATGATAACATGACTACTCTGAGTGATATGATTGTTGTGTGTACATCTGAGGAATACATTTTGTAAACGGACCATAAAACTGCTCATAAGGACTTTGACTGTTTTTATGACCAACTCTCCCACGCTTCTTCCTTTCGGGTGTCATGTCTAGGAAGATGATGAGCACCCGGAACATCTTTTCAAAACTTTTAAGTTTAGGCCTAACTTTAGCCCATGTTCTAAACTTGTGTGGCGCGCACGCATCATCGTACGATTCATCCAAACGTTGTGAAGGCGTTTCCCCCGAACGGTTTTATCGGCGCGAGCTGAGCTGCGATCGCGGGCCCATACCGCCGGCGTGTGGTCGCGCCCTCAGACAAAAATAAAGTTAGCGAGAATAATGAAGTGTGAGGGCCGGACGGTGAGAAAAGGAGAACTCTACAAATTCCCGAATTAAGTCACGATGTCTTCGAAGACTCCCAAGTCGCAGGTTTTTTTTTGTTAGCAGTCTAAAGCAGTCGCGCGTTTTTAGCGTCGCGGCTAAAGGCGAAACTTGAAAGTGAACGTGAATATATGGAGTTATTAAATAAATCCAGCTGGCGCTGAGCCGTGGAGCGTGCAGGAGTCACGCAGAAAACGAACTAATGCGCATTAATCAAACCAAACCTCAAAACAGCAGGGCGCTTCTCAGCCAATCGCAAAACAGTCGGGAAGGTGGTGGGGGGGTGAGCCCCCTGTACACCTCCACCCCTACCCTCCTCCTCCTCCTCCTCCTCCTCCTCCCCCCTATGGCTGGGGTTGAGCACAGGGAGGGGCCCAATCAGAAAAATCCCCTCTCTCGGGCTAATTATAGTCCTGCCGGCGGGGGCTCGCAAATGAACAATGTTACTCAGGATTGTTGACAGTGTCAGTGTTGACTAATGGCCCCTCTAACAGTAGGGGGTATTTACATCTTAAGCCGTCCTGCGCCTCTGGGAGGAGAAGTCGTAGTGTAATGGTTAGAGCTAATGGCTTGTAACATAGTGGTTGCAGGTTCGATTCCCAGGGGAGTCAAACACCGTTGAGCAAATGTACTTAACCTGAATTCACTACATATCCAACTGAATACATAAGTGGGTACTGTGTAAAGTGTAAAACGCTCTGTAATACTTAATGCAGCACCAGCACCCACCGATTTCAGTACAGTTGCAGGTAATAAAAAGGTTATGAATCTCGCTGTTGATTGGTTCAAGACCTGAACTGGCCTATCTCTTATTCTTTGTTGATTGGTTCACACATTGTAAACCATTTCGTTTTATTTTTTAAAAATCGGGCAGAATACCCGGTTTTAGAACGTGGAATCTTGGGCTAAAAACACATGATATGCTGCTGGAATTCTCCCACAGCAGGTCGATGATTGCTCCCAATTAAACACGACCATTCCCCGATGTCTAAAAAATAAAGAAATGTTACCTACTTTAGCTTCACTGTAAGTAGGCCATTTGTGGTGTTTTAATTAGGCCCGGATATTACCTTTCATTAGTTACTTGTTTGCTCAGCAGACGACCTTGTCCTGCGGGATTTTCACATCTTATATATTTTTTGACACATTTTCCATGTTTATTTGCTGGATATTTACTCAGTCAACTGAAGCATCTTGGCGCCTTAGGGGGTACAGTGGCAGTGCTCAAAGCTGGGAGTTGAACCTGCAACCTCTGAGGAGGAGGTAGGGGGTACAAACGCCTCCTCTTTTGGGATTTGGGCCCAGACCCTTCTCGTACATTTCAGCATGAAGGAAGAAAGGACTACTTCTTCTCATGGTTAGTTATCTAGCAATTTGTTAACTTATTCTGAAATGTTAATAAAATGTCTCCAATGCGTTTTTGGTAATTGTCCATTCCAGTAAGTCTGATGAAGACACTCAAAAAATGCCTGAGCTGAGTTTTAATCAAAAAATAATTATTTTTTAAAATTTTATATTTTAAAAAATAAAAAGAATGAAGAATGTTTCGCAGGAAGGTGAGTCCTTGGACGTTGCCGTCCAACCCAAAGTGAAACGCTGAAATTTCTTCTAAATTCTTCGCCTTTCTTTATTTGAAATACGTTAAATTGAAGTAACTGATTTATTTTTCAAACTAAATGTAACTTATTTGAGGAAAATTCAAATTTTCAGATGTGACCAGTTGAAGAAGAATTTTGTTGAATTTCAACTTTTTTTTTCCAGTGCAGCCCATGACACTTCAGTGAGGGGAAGGCCCACCTGTGGTGCAGGTCTTCCGTCTCTTGCCCAGAAAACAAAAAAAGTGGCAGTTATAGCCTGCTGCTGGGGGCCAGCTTTAATCAAACCTGCACTATGGCGGTCCGCTAGCATCAGGAAGCCATTCATTCGCTAACTATCTGGCCTTATCTTAGCGGCTTATCCTAATCTCTGCGACTGTAGTGCCAACTTGTTAAAAAAAAAAAAAAAAAGGCTGAATCGACGGCTGTATCGATGGCAGGCTGCCACTGGGTTGCTGTATGCCAGCCCGGCTGAGTACACAGTTGACTAATGCTGTACACTTCCCGTTACGGCTGTGCGGTGGGACGTCGGTTTAAATGGGGCCAAAGGTAGAATCAAAATGGCGGAGGTTAATTTGTGACGCGGTGCTTTTGTGCGATGGGGCTCGCTCTCCTGCTGAGGGGACGGATGGTTTTTAGGCCTTCTCTCCCGGTAGAAGCGGGAGACTCACTGCTGCCTGGGAGCAGGTATTCCCAGGGGGCGGGAGCTAGGCCCAATATCAACCAAGGGAATGCTCTGTAGAAGTCCGGAGTGGTAAACAGGTACATAAATATGTAATCCTATGTATTCCCCTGTGTATTCTGTTCGTCTTGTAGCCATAGACCAGGGGTGTCTAATCTTAAGGGTTCCAGTGTGGGTGCGGGTTTTTGTTCTTGCCGAGCACTATGACACCTGATTCTTGATTGACTGATTACCATGACCATGATTAGTTAATGAGTTGTCAGGTCAGGTGTCTTAATAATGGGACCGAAACGAACACCTGCACCCACACCGGCTCTTTTTCGGATACGATTGGACACCCCTGCCTTAGACTGACCTGACCCCCTGATCTGATGGGCAGAGGAGACATTGCCTAATCTTTGCTATCATTCTTTTCTCTCTGTCCTGTGACCAATTGTGCGGACAGACGCAGCCACTTCAAGGCCCGACGAGGTCACCGGCGGAGAGTGGTGTTTGAAGATCACAGTGGTGAGAAGTGATTGGTGGATACATTCTGTGGGGCGTGCCCGACGCGCGGGGGGTTCTGATTGCGGCCAATAAAAAGATGGACGTATCAGTCAGTTCTCCAGAGTTCTCTTGGAGAAGCTCTACCCGTGTGCTCACATTAGTCAGTAAATGTCACTTATGGAACCTGCTGTTGCCGTCTAATCTTTAGGGTTCTTGAGTCTGTTTTTGGGGTGTTGGTCACCACATCACTTTGCAACGGGACAGAGAAGTCTGGCCCATAGAATATAGACCAGAGTGCCCCCACGTTGGATTTAAAAAAAAGAGGACGGGTCGACCATAATAGTAAGGCTGTTCGTTTGCTTACGTATGGACTATGGATCGGGCAAAATCTAACCGGCCATTTTGAGGAATTTAAAAATCCCACCTGGACTGATATTTTCGGTCCTGAAAAGAGGACGCGACGCACGCCGTGTGTTTATCATTAGGCGGCACTTGGCAGAAAGAACTGTGTGATTACGGCTCTATGTGGGCAAACCAGCAGCAAACAGCAGCTGCTGACGGTGGGCCAGTGGTGGGCCGACGCTGTGCCGACGGTAGGCCGGTTTCTGTGCCGACGGTGGGCCGCTTGCTGTGCTGATGATAGGCAGCTTGCTGTGCTGATGATAGGCAGCTTGCTGTGCTGATGATAGGCAGCTTCCTGTGCCAACGGTGGGCCGATGGTGGGCCGCTTGCTGTGCTGACTGTGGGCCGATGGTGGCCCGACGCTGTGCCGACGGTAGGCCGCTTTCTGTGCCGATGGTGGGCCGGTGGTGGGCTGGTTGCTGTGCCGACGGTGGGCTGGTTGCTGTGCCGACGGTGGGCTGGTTGCTGTGCCGACAGTGGGCTGGTTGCTGTGCCGACGGTGGGCGGCTTCCTGTGCCGACGGTGGGCTGGTTGCTGTGCCGACGGTGGGCTGGTTGCTGTGCCGACGGTGGGCTGGTTGCTGTGCCGACGGTGGGCGGCTTCCTGTGCTGACGGTGGGCCGATGCTGTGCCGACGCTGTGCCGACGGCGGAGCACTTGTTGTGCCGACAGCGACCCACTTACTGCGCTGACATTTCAGGTAGCTGAATATACATCCTAACCTGCACCAATTTTTTGCCAGTGCAGAGCAGCTGCGCACACGCAGTGTAGACCCTTTTTTTTAAAATTTCTGTATCCATCTTCGTTTCCTGTCTAGCAGAATCAATCTGGGGCAGCTGGTTTGCGGCGTAACCCCTAACAGGCTGTAGGCGTGTCGATCTGAGCTCAATCCCAGCTCGATGGGTCACGTTCCAGTTTTTTTTCGAAGAATGAAAACTTGCTCGTGCTCCAGAGTAAAAAAAAAAAATATATTTTCTTCGACCGAGCCGCTTAACCTTTCCACCCCGTGAGTCAGAACGCTAGCTGGCGTGGTTTATAATTTATCGTTTGTTCCTAGTGTGGTTTTTGTGGCATAATTAAGTGCGGGTTTTCGTCCTAGGTTATCTAATGGGACCTGGGCTGATGTGAGTTTGGACTCCGCACCACACGCCAGGAAGGCTTGGAACCGCGCGCCGCATGTTTATTTCTCTCACGGTGATACCATTTTGTCGACGTGCCGCTTTTTCGTTTCAGAGCGTCGTGGTCTCTGGGAGCTTTATGCCTGACCTCATCAGGCCCTTGTGTGGTTTCCATTGTCAGGATGTATTGCTTCACGTCTTGCGCAACGCCCTCGAGTACAAGCTTCGCGTCCCACCTTTCTGTGCCGATGACGATTGCCGATTCGTTTTTGGCTGTTTGTGAAGTTTATGAAGTTACGATCTCGGGTTATCTGGTGCCAATGGGGGCAGAGGTAAAAAAAAGACTGAGAAGAGAAAGACAGCAAAAGCAGGACCTCACCAAAAAAACCCCGCACCTCCCCTCCCTAGTCACAGTACAGGTCAGTACAGCCCCTATCCTGGGTGCTGTACTCCTCCTCAGGTCCCACAAAGCACTCGGGAGAAAAAAAAACAGAACTTTGCCTTTCTGCATTTTGTCGTAAGTCCCTGCCGCACGCCGTGGACGTGACTCAGGGCGTCGTGGGTAGAGACACGTACAGACTCCGTCGTACACACCGCGTCGTACATCACCGCCAATAACCGGGTTCCTGAGGACATTAGAACACTTCTCGCCTCTCCTCATCATTAGGTTCTGTTCTGTTCTGTTCTGTTCTGTTGTGTTTATGTCATGTTCCTTATTGATTCCTATATCAGTACGCGGTTTCCCAGACACTGGAGCGAGCGCTGTTCACACGGCCTCAGCCGATATCTTATCGTGCTTCGGCTGAAGGAAAACATTTGGTTAAGATTTTCATTCAAAGAAAAAAATTATTTAATCATTTAATTATTCAAACTTGAGTTTGCTTGGACAATAAGTGAAATCCTCTCCATAAGAAGTAAACGTCCTTTATGTTCCTTTATCAAACCTTCTACCCCTCATCTGCACTGTATATGCACAGCTCCTCCCACAGGGGGCGTGGCCGACAGAAGCTCCACCCACCAACCCGTAACATTACATTACATTTATTTGGCGGACGCTTTTATCCAAAGCGACGTACAAAAGTGCATAACATTGCATTCATTGACTTTATATAGTGCCTTTCATCTCAGAATCTTAAAGTGCTTTTCAGTGTTATTGGGGTGGTAGCTTCTTGTGTCAATCACCAGCAGTGTGTACCGTCCACCTGAGCGATGCAAAGCAGGTATCAGAGCACCAGGATCTCAATTCTAACTTCGCTGACTCAGGTTGCTTATGTCACCCCTCCCCCCCTCCCACCCCCCTGTCCCAAAGCTCTACCACCTGCCCCTAACAACAGAGCAGTTTAGCACCTTGTTCCGGGGGACTGCTGGTGCATGACCTCTGTCGCAGTCAGCATTTATGGAGGTCACGTACGCAGCGAGGGGCTTTTTTTTTTTTTTGCAACGATCACCCAGGATGCATTGCGATCGCGCCGCACCACGCCGGCGGAGTTTTTGCCGAAGAGCCGGATACTCGGCCCACACTCGGTTTTCCGCAGAGGAGACGCGTGAGGCGTGGCGTCAACACGGCCAGCCAATCACGAGGCTCGCAGGCCGTGCTCAACAGGCCAGCCAATCACGAGGCTTGCACGCTCATAAAACAGCGCGTCTGACCCAGAAACGAAGCGTTCCCCCACTAGCCCCCCCTCCACCCCATTATTTCCTGAAATAAAAAAACACAGGCTGCTGCCGCCTCTCTGCGCAAGCGGGCGGGTCTTTAAAAAGCTGTGCAGCGCAGGGCGGGGGACCCAGTGTGCTGCAGGGTTTTTCGGGGGCGCGACATGATGCCGCGTGCGTACCTCTCCTCCCCGGCTGTCGGCTACCTGTGCCTTCTCCTGTGGGACATCCAGCCAATGGCAGGTCAGTGCCACCCCCATACCCCCCCCCCCCACCCCTCCTTTGCTGCGTTCAAAAACACCACGGATATCAAAGGGTGTAATAGCTCTGGAGTGCAGTGCTTGGACCGTACTGGAATTCCGGGCTGTGATTGGTTGAGCTGATAGTTCAGTGAAACCATGGTTACTTTTGTAGAAGTTATATCATTTGTTTAGGTGCAGAAAGAAAAGCCTGACCACTTTGATATTGACGCTGTCGCATATAATTATTTGAAAGTGCCTGATATATCTATCTATCTATCTATCTATTTCTCTGTCTGCCTGTATCTAGAAGATGATCTGGTCCAACAAACAGTTTTTCTGTAACTGTCTTCCAACAGAAGAAAAAAAACAGACAGACTTTACTTCATTAAAAATACATGCCATAGTACATGTATCCTAACACTGCAAGAATCAAGTGGGTGATGTGCATTGACATTTTTCCATTTTTCGCAAGTGTTTAAACAAAAGTTATACAGTATTAATCAGACATATACGTGCATGCATGTAGTTATGTGTATGTTTACAATTTTATGCATACAAAATGTTATGGAAAATATGAGTTTTATAAGATTGCCATGGCATGATAGCGTGGATGAAAGTTTAACATGCAGGACAAATGAAGAGATTTGTTTGTTTTGTTTCTGTCATTTGAGTGATAGTCTGACCCATGCTGACCATACTGTGTGACCCCCCCCCCACCGCCCGCACCCCCACCCCCACCCTCACCCCTCACCCCCTCCCACGTAGTCATGGAAACGAGCGGCGGGGCGACCGTCAGCCGGCACCCCCCAGTGGTGACCGCCACCAGGGGAGGGTCCGTGGTCCTGCCCTGCCGTATCCCCAGGGAGTGGACCACCCAAAACTACGGGGTGCAGTGGTACAGGACCCCAGGCCCCGCCGGGGCGCGGGACGAGCCGCGCGGACGGGGGGGGGAGGCGGCCGCCATATCCTCCCCCGCTCTCCCGCCGCGGTTCTCCCTCGTGGAGGACGAGGCCTCGCTGCAGATCGCGCCGGTGGCGGCGGAGGACGCGGGCGTGTACTCCTGCGTCGCGAAAACCTTGGGACAGAGCCCGTACCAGGGGAACGTCACCGAACTTCGAGTCCTGGGTGAGAGGGGAACGGGCCCGGTTCCTGACTGTCTGCGCCTCCTCGGATTTCGTTTGAATTCTGGGTCACAGAAAATGTGACAATGACCTTCATGTAAAAACATAGAGTAGCAACAAAAAAAAACCAAGGTTTTTCTAAATCCTACAGACCTAACTTTGATCATATTAGAGAAGAAATATAATATATAGAGATATAGATATCATTTTTATACATACGTACAGTATTTGTGTGTGTGAGAGAGATATGTATATGTGTGCGTGTATCTGCAGACTATTCAAGAAGCAAATATTTTTTCCCTCAACAGTGGAAATAGGAAATAATTATAGTTACACCTAAATGAAAACCATGTGCTTTCCTGTAGCTGTGGGGGATTTCAGCATCAATGTGAATCATTATAGACAACCACCCTCTCAGTTTCCCTCTCTACCAATCATTACACACACACACACACACACGCATGCACATAGAACCTTGAGATAAAGCCTGATAATTCACTTACTGTTTGGTGCAGTACATTATTGATTTTCACAGGAAGTCATTTTCTGCCAATCCACAAACGTTCGTCATGTACGCATAGCATGACATGCTTTATCTGCCAAATAAATGTAATGTAATGTTCGTTCATATACACATAGAATAACATCCTTTATCTGACAGATAAATGTAATGTAATGTTCGTCATATACACATAGAATAGCATGCTTTATCTGACAAATATATGTAATGGAATGTAATAACAAGGCTAGAAATAATGGCAGCAGTCATATGTGGAGACTCTCTCTTAATTGTGAGACCCAGGCTTTGCTCCAGTATGCTGGTGATCAGTTTTACCGGTTGAATATGAACATTGATGTTGTGTAATTAAGGCATGTGACTGCCACTTCAGGCCAGGGATGAGGTCAAGTTTCTGGAGCTCAATTGAAATTGAATTCATTAATTGAAAAATCCTCAACAAATGTAATTATAAAAACATATTTTAATTTTTAAAAATGTACAATAAAGTTATTTTTTCTGGTTGACGATACAGTACAGTGATTTGTACAGTACAGTGACAGTACAGTAGTTTGTAGAAGGGAGAGTGTGATGTGTTTCTCTAACCTGGTGATCCGATCTCTGCTCTTCAGCGCCCCCTTCAGTCCCGCACCTCTTCCTGCAGGTGCCGCCAGACCTGTGGTCGGGACAGTGGAACCTGTTCTGCGTGACGGGGGGCTTCCACCCAAATCAGGTCAGACTCAGCTGGACGCAAAATGGCGCTGAGTCAGAACTGCAGGACTGCACGCCTGGGTCAGCTGATCCGGGGCCTGTCCAATCGAACGGCTCGGTTCGGCAGAACCTGACACTGGAGGAGAACGATGACTCCGCCCCCAAAGTGTGGCTTCCTGTCAGCCTGGTGATGGAAGTGAAGCCCCGCCCACATCAGCAGTGTATCTTCGTGACTGACAGCTCTGGCCGGGGGCCTTATCTTGTTAGTGTGCTGCCTCTCTCCCTTGGTCCTGCTGCCGGGGTCACCTACACCTGTACAGTCCGTGACCACCCAGCACTACCGACCGCACTGTCTGCCTCCCTCAACTGGGGTAAGTGTGTTAGTCTGGGGACTCAGTGTCAACAGTTTTAACTCCAGTCCTGGAGGGCCGCAGTGTCTGCTGGTTTAACTCCAGTCCTGGAGGGCCACAGTGTCTGCAGGTTTAACTCCAGTCCTGAAGGGCCTGCAGAGTGTCTGCAGGTTTAACTCCGGTCCTGGAGGGCCGCAGCGTCTGCAGGTTTAACTCCGGTCCTGGAGGGCCGCAGCGTCTGCAGGTTTTTTTCGCGGTTTCATTCATCAGCAGCCATTTAAGGCCATGAAAACAAGCTCTGCTTGCACAGCATGTTCAGTGTCAGTGTAACTCCAGCAGAGTTTATGAATCTGAACAAGAGCCGAAGGACTGTATCAGACTGAACAGGATGCATTGCTTTACTGTTTTCAGCCAACCACTGAAACACAAAAAACAGCAGACACTGCAGCTCTTCAGCACTGCATTTTCAGATGCCTGTTGTACGTGATTGCATTCCTTTGTAAGCAATTCCATATTCCAGTGGCTAGCACACAAGGAGTAAACTCCAGCTTATTTTTTTTTATCAATTAATCATGCCTTTTTATATAACAAATATTGCATGCATTTTTATCACAGCCATTAGAGTTTAAAAGTATTATGACTGTGACACATTTTTTTGTTGTTTTGGCTCCGTACTCCAGCACAATGGATTTGAAATTAAACATGAACGCTGTCAGCAGTGACATCATCAATAAAGGACAGTGAGCCAGTTCCAGTGGCAGCCATACATGCCCAAGCCATAACACTGCCCCCACCGTGTTTCACAGATGAGGCGGTGTGCGCTTTGAATTATGAGCAGTTCCTTTCTTTCTCCACACTTTCCTCTTTCCGTCACATTGGCGTATGTTTGGTCTTGCTTGTCTGCAAGGCTGTCTTCCAGAACTCAGTTTTCTGGAAGTGTAGTTCTCAGCTAACTCAAACCTGGCTGTTCTGGTCTTGAGGATTACCAGTGGTCTGTATCTTACAGTGACACCTCTGAGGTTATGCTGGTGTAGCTTTCTCTTTATGGTAGTCTCATCTGGGCCTACGTCTTGGAGGCTGTTCTTGATGTGTTGGACAGTTGAAAGGGGCTTTTTCCTTCACAACTGATAGTATTCATCGGTCATCCACTGCAGTGGTCTTTCATGGTCTACCAGGCTGTTTGCTATTGCTGAGCCCGCCAGTGTGTTCTTGCTTCTTGGCAATTTGGGAAACAGTTGATTTTGACACAATTTTTTGGCTATGTTTCTGATCAATTTAGTCTTATTTTTCACCCTTGTGATGACCTGCTTTACTGGCAATGACACTTACTTGTTCATCATGTTGAGAGATGAGTTTCTTCTGCATTAACTAATGATGTGACAACACGCAACTGGGCTAGAAACAGCTGAGCAGCCAATTAGCCAACTGTCCAATTACTTTTGGTTCCCCAACATGGGGGCTATGTATAGAAATGGCTGTAATTCCTACACAGTTCGCCCAGTATGGATGTGCATTCTCTGAAATCAAAGCCAACAATCTGCACTTTTAACCTCATATTTCATATCCAATGTGCGGGAATACTGAGCCAAAGCAACAAAAATAAACGTGTCCAAATACTTACGACCTGCTCCGTACATATATGCAATGTTTTGGGGCGTTGTTTAGTTTGTTTGAACACGCTTCCCCGTCGCTTTTGCAATTATGCAAGTGCACAATGTGCTTCTGAGTCAGTGCTCGATCTTACCGGAATTCTGCGTTGTTCTATGGGTGGGGGGGTCAACATTGTGCAAGAACACAGAGCAACGCCGCTTTTATATAACACCGTTGTGTACTCACGTGTGTGTGGTAACTCCTACGGAATTCCCGTCTCTTCGTGCAAAGCGGAGAAAAAAACCAAGTTTCCTGCCGGGAAATGTACTGTAGATTTGCTCCAGAAGGAAGCGTGTCGAACGGTGTCTCACACCACACGCTCGTCGTTGCTTGTGCGTGTTTAATACTTACAGAACCGCCGTCCGGCGATGCCGTCCGATGCCTGAACGTCATTAAAATTTGCGTCCTCGCCGGAGTCGCCTTGGGATTCGCCGTTGCAGGCGAGTACACTTCTGCGCGGGACATAATGGCGCGTGTACCGCGGGGCTGCTCAGATTAAATTCGTGATCATATTAAATGCCTTTCGCAGCTCTGAACTGGCTGCTTAAGAAGAGGGAGCCTTGTCACCTTTAAGACAGGTGAGCATGAAAATTCCATTCACTGAAGTGGGGGGAAAAAAACCTACCAATCCACCAAAACAAATACACGCAAACTCACAAAAATGCACACACACGTACACGCTCATGTACACACAAACCCACACACACGTACACGCTCATATACACAAACCCACACACACATACACACTCATATACTCACAAACTGCCACAAATACCACACAAACCCTTCTGTATAGACACACCCATACACTAATTTGTGTTCACATGGAAACACACATGCACATACAAACACACACACCCACACACAAACGCATGCACACACACACACACACACACACACACATAAACGCATACACACGCACACACACACACATGCACACAAGCTGAAAGTCTGTAAGGCTCTTGGTATCACATATTTGAAGATGCTCAACCTAGTGATCCATAAATCTAATCTGTTTTACAGAAAACTACATTTCAAGAGAGGAACGGACCCTTTAGAAGACCCTTAAGAAGCAGCAACATCCTCGACACTCAAAACGCCTGATTTTCAAGACCCGCAACATTGTTAAGCTCCTTAGCTCCCTCAGTTATACAGAAATATACACATTCTTGTTGCTTTTAGATATTACTATATATATATATTTTTTTTTTTTAAAACAAGCCATGAAATACATATTTTGAAATAAAAATTTTCGATGGATATTCAGCATGTTGACTTCATTAGAAGTTGTCTTCCTTGGGGGGTGGGGGTTTCCGGGCTTTACTCAGAGCAGTTATCCAACTAACTCAGTAATCCTGTGTTGTGAAATACCCCCCCAGGATTACTGAGTTAGCGGGATAACTGCGCTTAGTAAAAAAAAAAACCCAGAACCCTCCCAAATCTGGAACATGGACTGAGGTAACGAGAGTTGTTCCGGGTTTTTTACTCAGTGCAGACGTCCGGCTGACTCGGTAATCCTCCTTCCTGATACGGGCCCCTGATACGGGCCCCAGGAAGCGTCAGGTTGTGCTGACGCAGTCATTCAGCCCCGCCCCCCCGCCCTACTTCGGCGGAGTCGCCGCGTTCCACTCCCCCGCCTGGAGTAGCGGATCAGCAGTTTCCGCCGTCGCGGCCCGGCCCTCCCCGGGTCCTCCCGTCTGAATCGCAGCCGTCAACGTCACCGCCTGAATAAAGTTTAATGACAAAAGTCCGGCAATAACAATAACGTCTATCTGGGGCCAAACAAGGGGCGCGCATTTCTCATTGCGTTCACACGTGGGGAAAACAATATTGTCTGCACGTGCCTGTCGTAAAAAATTTTAAAAAAAGGCCAGATTACATCCTTAGTGCTACGGCTGCATTAGCCGGCGGGAGGCGGTCTGTGTGTTTGCTGTGGTCACAACAACAACAATCACACTACATCCGAGTAATATTAATATTACCTCTCTCTCTCTCTCTCTGTCTCTCTCTCTCTCTCCCCAGTGCCACGAACGTAGACGCTTCCGTGTCTGTACCCGTAATCAGTACCAATATCCCTTTGTAAATATTTAAATATTTGATTAGATACTAACTGGCAACAGGAAAGTCACACGGTTTTCCCCACTTCCTTCCTTAAAAACCGCCTCTGTATTTTTGAGTTTGTTACTTTCGTTTTAATTATCCAAATGGTGTTGAGAAGCAACAAAAAAAAAAAAGTCTCCTCCTTCATGGAGACTCACGGTGATGTGGAGTCACTGGAGCTGGCTTTACACTTAAGTTAATGTCAGCCTGCGCATAGAAGCCCTGGGTCAAATTCTTCACTTGAAATTCAGTTGAACTTTGACCTTTTTAGACACAAGTTAACTCCCTGCAGAGCACTGCCAGTTGGGGAACAAAAAGAAATGTTACATTCACCTGTTATTCGCCTGTGCTGAAGAGCAAATATCTCTCATTTCATGTTAGCATACATTCGGGTTGGTGATGATTTCATTGCAAAATTCTCAGGCGACTGTAGGGTTCTACAGGCATCTAAAGGCTTCAGGGTTTCAAAGTACGTCATATCCAACCCAGGTCTGATATGTTAGCCAACATTCTAGTAAATGGTCCCGTTGTCCTGGCAACGGGCTGCAGCGATGCTGTACATCGGTTCAGCGTATGACGCCTTTTTTTAGCGCTAAGTATAACAGCGAAGTAGAAATGACTAGTCAGAGCACCATAAGGGAACGTTTGTCTCTTGCATTGTGGTTGTGTTATGCTGAATACTCCGAGCACAAAGAGCCCATTAGCTACAGAAACCACGAGTACAACCTGCGTAGCGTGCGAACTGTTTGTGCATCATATCATCGTGATCAAGAAACAGATTACAAGTGCACATTATAAAGAGAGAGAAGCTGTTTGTCCAAGGGCAGTTTTCACACAAGATTTTATCTTCAGCTAAGAGTTACTGAGAGTACTAATCGGCACTAAAAGTCCCTAGCTAAGATTGACCTCTTAAGGCCTATTCACAAAGCTGCTGAGACCTAACTTTTTGCAAAGGAACGGTGAGAGCTCTTACGCCCAGAGAAAGGGGCGCGGTTGACCTTCTTTGCTTACTTACTGTACCCGCAGTGATTAGTCAATAAAAGATAAGTGTCTGTGTTGGCAAATTCATCATAGAAATGCTGTAGCGGTAAAAGAGGAAAAATCCTGTTGCCATATTCAAATACAGATTTATAAATAAAAACGTTGCTAAAATTTAGCTGATTTAACATGAAACCAAAAATAATGTACTGATGTAGGAGCTGGTTTTAACCCTAAAAAGCTTTGTGAACTATTCTTAGACCAATAACTTTTGAGTCAAACTTAGGACTGACAAGCTCATTATTTTATAGAGATTCTCCTAAATCGACAAGTTAGGAGCTACGGCTAGCCATGAGATTGTGAATACGGCCTCTGATTATTTCGCTTATGGTGTCATTCCCAGTCAAATCCTTTTTTAATTACCACTCATTATTCCAATAGGAAAAAAGTGCCAATTTTATGTGTTTACCTTGAATAAACAAACAGGATTGAGTATGATTATGATGATTACATTGGTCTAACAATTACTTTTTAAACTAGATTTTAAAAAATGTGCATTTCATGCTAATTGAAATAATGCTGGGAGGAAAGATAAACTTAAATACTTGTCATCAAAAGTTTACTCGATTATATAACAATCTTTATTAATAGAGGTAAGTTCATTACAAAAGAAACAAAATGAACGATCTGCCAGTCTTGCTTGAATTGTCACAGTGGTGCATTTCTGTGGCCACACAACTGGTCTAGTGCAGCTAAATATTATTCTATTATT
Organism: Anguilla rostrata; assembly: GCF_018555375.3. Classification (NCBI taxonomy): domain Eukaryota; kingdom Metazoa; phylum Chordata; class Actinopteri; order Anguilliformes; family Anguillidae; genus Anguilla; species Anguilla rostrata. The sequence goes on along the minus strand of NC_057933.1, from coordinate 4,681,486 downwards.
ATGAAGAAATTATGAAGATAGTGCATAATTTTCCTTTCACTCTCTCAGACACACACATAGACTCAGGTGCAACAGAATATCAGAATCAATATAAACACAATATAAAATTTAATCTTTCTAAAAACCACAAATTTGTGGATATATGTACAAAAAAAAAACAAGGGAAAGTTTTTTTTTCATTATTCACTATCTTTTCAATGGTCAGCTCAGGGGGGAAAAAACAATAAGCATCTGCTCCATGTGTGTTCGAGGGTGTATTGCGCATCGAGCAGAACATCTCTCATGGGGTCCAGCGTTAAATTCTTATTTACTTTTCCCCTGTAAACCTCCGCAGGTATTAATATATTTTAAACGATAATAAGCTAAACCATTGATCTCTCCGTTTTTTTAAAAAACACCCTGGTGCCTTTTGAGAACAATTTCTGCCACGCAACACAGACCTATTAGACCAGTTAAAAACAATATCGAAAAGGCGGATTGAATTTATCACCAGGTAACAAACATTCTCCCCTGTGGTTCTGCTGACTCAAGCAGTATTTTGTATTTTTTTTTGCTGAGCACAAATAAATCACTACAGTAAAGTACAACATGTTTTACAAGGACCTCTAAACACGTTTAACGTGGTTCCCTATCTTGGGTTATGAATTATGGGTTATTTAGTGGTCCTGTTATTATGGGTTATTTGGTTCATCATAATAGAACCCGGTTACTTTTTGGTAGAATCAATCATTTCACTGTCTGTCAGAAAACAATACACTTAAGTGCCTTATATTGTTTTTAATCACAGCAAATACAGGCTACTCTTTCCATAACTTTCTATTGCTTCTTGGAGCAGTTTTTTTTTTGTTAATTGGTTGCCTGTCGTTGCAAGAATATGTTTACTTATCTATTCACTGCAGTGACGTATGAAAAAGCTTAAGATCATTGTGTTGTTAATATATCCTCCCACAGCCAAAGAAAAGCAGCAGTGCATTTATTCTGTTGTATTCCGATTCACTTTAAAGGCATACTGTGCAGGGTTTCAGTCCTTGCTTCACTCCCTTGTTTACAATCAAAAAACGTCTCCTCCAACATTCTCAACCCCGCCCACACCCCCAGCATGATGAAGCTCGCGCGACAACAAAACCTACGCTTGAAACAAGCCTTGTGTAACCTAAACATAATACTTATAATTGATGTACTCTCAAAGTATGACAAGGGTTATGGCTGTTATTTTTCAAGGATTCATTATTAGTGCTTCATAATTCGTCCTTTAACAAAGTCTTAGTGAAAACAGAAACATGCTTAGACAGTGAGGCCTGAGCATTAACAGAGCATAACATGCAAACATCTGCGTGAAATCCCCATCATAAAGTTACTCGTGACAGACACTGCAATATGTCGTTACTCTTTTTTTCCTGGAACAGGAAATAAATAATTAACCTTCAGAGCTACAGACTCAGACTATGTGAAGAAGTGCGTCAGCTGTTTACAAACAGGCAATCTCAGTGAACCCCTGAAAGGGTTCCATTCAAAAATGACGTTCTAGAACAGTGGTCCTCGGGAGAGCTGCAGGGTCTGCTGGCTTTTGTTTTGTTTTTGTTTTTTACTCAGCACTTGAGTAGCACAACAGTTGATCACCTGCTTTTTTGTTGAAAGCAGACGTTTACACTGTTATAACTGAGGTCACACTGAGGTTTCTTGGGTCTGAATCGGTGGCGAAAGCAAGCACCGGCAGACTGTGCGGCTCTGCCGGGACCAGGACCGAGGGCGACTGTTTCTAGAAAACGAATAACTACATCACTTTCGGTACCACAGCCTGAGTCTCCATGGCATCACTAGTTTGTAATGAGGTAATAAGTAGGTACTGTTGACTCTGTATGAACTCATACTGCAGCTGTTTTCCTTTTGTCGATTCCCTGCATGTGTTTTTCCGCAACTGAGGGACTCACACGCTTTATTTCTAAACAGCAGGTGTAGACAAGGTGGGCCGTTCTGCATTTGTTCCAGTTTAACACTCTTTATGTTTTACCCCAGCAATTATTTACCTGAACACCAAGCTTAGCCATATTCCTAGATAAGCATGCAAATTGGTGTCTGATAGTAATTCTCGTGTCCCTACCACATGTGATTGTGCTATTATCCATTACAGTAGATGTGTGAGTTGCCACTGGTGACTGCAGTATAAAGTAATTTGATATTAATTTTAGCTCAAGAAAAAATAGTCAAACAGTCATCCCTGTCCCTGCATGCTAGCCTCTCCATGCATGGCACAGAGGTTCGGAGGCAGGAAACAGGGAGAGCGGGAGGTGTTTGGGTCAGCAGGGATGCAACGATGCTGCCTTTGAATGCCATCGATTTCCCCGGGAAAAGGCTACAGGGGAATTAAAAAATGAAGTCAATCATTCAGGCAGGTTATCCCAATGAGGTGTTCATTAGCACAGAGCTGAGCTGCGTTATCAGCCTACGTGTGTCACGGCTGGGCTTTTGTGCATCTGGGGGTGGCTTTTTTTTTAAAACTGCGTAGGGTGATTTCAATGTGGCTGCGTTGCTGCCTTTCCTGTTTGCTTCCCCTGCAGCTCATCGATGGGCCGTTACGAAGAAAGGAAACAAAAATTAGACGTAATTCTGCGTAAAACTCTCCGATGCACGGGCGCGAAAACCACAAGAGTGAAAAACATATATATTAAAAATAACAGGCAGAGAGGGTTGAACCACACGTCATGTGGTGTGAACACATTTAGGGATCCAGAAAGATGAACTAGAAAGACTAAGAACTGCGTGTCATCACCTGTGCACCGCAAAGATATTTAGGGAATCGACCGATGAGAACGACAAGACAAATAACCCAAGAACGGCATGCACAAATATAAACCACCACAGAGACAGAGTTTCTTCTCCGATATGTCCGCTAACGTGTTTCTCCTCCGATGTGTCCGCTAATGCATACGCTAACGTGTCCGCTAATGCATACGCTAACATGCACGCTAATGCATACGCTAGCATGTCCGCTAATGCATACACTAACATGCACGCTAATGCATACGCTAATGTGCACGCTAATGCATACGCTAACATGCACGCTAATGCATACGCTAGCATGTCTGCTAATGCATACACTAACATGCACGCTAATGCATACGCTAATGTGCCCGCTAATGCATACGCTAACGTGTCCGCTAATGCATACGCTAACGTGTCCGCTAATGCATACGCTAACGTGTCCGCTAATGCATACGCTAACATGCACGCTAATGCATACGCTAACATGCACGCTAATGCATACGCTAACGTGTCCGCTAATGCATACGCTAACGTGTCCGCTAATGCATACGCTAACGTGTCCGCTAATGCATACGCTAACATGCACGCTAATGCATACGCTAGCATGTCTGCTAAAGCCGCTAACGCCTGCTCTCAGAGGGCATTAGCTTGCGTCGGGCCGGGGTCCCTTCCCGCGTCCTTCCCCGGGCGTTCCACCGGGGGGCGGCAGCCAGTCAGCCGCAGCCTCTGCCGCAGCCCCTGCAGGAAGCAGCTGGACATGCCCCGCACCGCCGAGGAGGAGAAGTAGAAGATGAGCGGGTCCAGGCAGGCGTTGAAGGTGCTGAAGAGCAAGGCCACGTCGCGCCACCTGGGGCTCTCCTGCGTGACGAAGCCCACGACGTGCGAGGCGTTGTAGGGCCCGAAGCAGACGGCGAACACCACCAGGGTGCCCAGCGCCAGGCCGATGGCCCGCAGGCGCCTCTTGCGGCTGATGTTGGGCAGCCGGGACAGGATGCGGATGAAGTTGATGTAGCAGAAGCAGCAGACCAGGAAGGGGACGCAGAAGAGCACCACGCACAGCTCCAGGCGAACGGGCAGCAGGATGTGCAGCTGCTCGCGGGTGAAGTTCTCGTAGCACCTGTCGTGGCTGACGTTGCCGCCCGTGGGGTTGTAGAAGGGCATGATGTAGACGATGCTGAGCTGCGTGGAGGAGAAGACCCAGAAGAAGACGCTGGCCATCACCGAGTACACGGGCCTGCGGTTGAGGTTGTGCCAGATGGGGAAGGCCACGCCCAGGTAGCGCTCCACGCTGACGGCGGTCAGGAAGAAGGTGCTGTTGTAGATGGTGGTGTAGAACAGGAAGCCGGACAGCGGGCACAGGAAGTAGGGCATGTTCCACAGCATGTCGTCGGCCGCCTCCTTCATCTTGAAGGGGAGGAATGCGAGGAAGATGAGGTCGGACACGGTGAGGTTGAGGAGGAGGATGTCGATGGGCGTGGGCCTCCGGCGCACCTTGCGGCAGAAGGCGTAGAAGGCCAGCACGTTGGCGGGGAGGCCGGTCACGAAGGTGACGATGTAGACCAGGAGCATCAGCTCCGTCGGGAGTGACTGCATCATTGTCGTAGCAGCGGGGGGGGGGCAGGGGAGGGGGAACGGGAGGGGGCAGTGGGGTCCTCTCTCCCACCCACGTGACTGTTAGCGACCGCTGTACACCACAGCTGTGGAATCCATCACATCATGACTCTCCCTCTGCCATGGGACCCTGCAAAAGCACACCACAGCATGAGCAGTTATCCACAGCATAAGCGGTTCACCACTGCATTGGCAGTCAGCCACAGCATGAGCGGTTAACCACTGTATTAGCAGTTAGCCACAGCATGAGCGGTTAACCACTGTATTAGCAGTTAGCCACAGCATGAGTGGTTAACCACTGTATTAGCAGTTAGCCACAGTATGAGCGGTTAACCACTGCATTAGCAGTTAGCCACAGAATGAGCAGTTAGCCACAACATGAGCGGTTAACCACCGCATTAGCAGTTAGCCACAGAATGAGCAGTTATCCACAGCATGAGTGGTTAACCACTGCATTAGCAGTTAGCCACAGCATGAGCGATTAACCACTGTATTAGCAGTTATCCACAGAATGAGCAGTTATCCACAGCATGAGCGGTTAACCACTGTATTAGCAGTTATCCACAGTATGAGCAATTAGTGACCGTATGAGCATTTAGCAACAGTATAACAGTTGACCAAAGTATGAGCGGTTAGCCACAGTATGAGCAGTCAGTCCCCACAGATAACTGCCTAACACATCTCACTGTTCCCATGGCTAATGCAGGCCCTCGTAGTAAAATGGTCAGAGTTAAATCAGCTCTTAGAGAGTGCATACAGTCACAAATTGATTCATACGTACTCTGTTAGAGTTGAAGTAACACTGGACACATTACAGTGCTGTTTACTAGCACTTATGGAACTGGAATATATTGTAAAATATATTGAAATAAATATATTATGCATACATCACAACACTTCATAATGTATTGGCAAATATACTAATAATTGTCTTTAAATATCGTAATATATTACACCAAATAAATAAAGCCCTTAAGTGCAGAAATTAAACATAAACCAGCAGACACCACTCAGGTTTGAGGTTAAGATGGCTTCTCAACAGGCAGAAAATACAGAAGTGTTATTTCTTCTTGCGGTTTCTCCAAGACTGTGCATTTAGACTTAAGCAAAACAATCACAAAACAATCACCAAGATTATCTTGCCGAACCTGGTCTTGTGAAGAAAGGAAAAGAGAACTCTTGCATATATTTGTAAGTAAAGATTAAGGACTGAGTCCCGTTCTCTGTCTATTCCAGGTCAATCATTTGTGCCCACCTTTACCTGGCCAATGCAGGTGTGAGTCGGTGGCTCAATAACAGGTTGCCGGTTTCAGCTGACCAGAAGCCCCTTCCCACCTGTGTCACACCTTCTGGTGTACGGCATGGATATGAGTCACTGGCGCATGAATGTGCGCGATGGTGATCAGATAAATACACAGACTTTAGATACGGCATTCCCAGTATGGGTGTCGGGGGGGGATACCCCTACGCCAAAGTGAAACCATGGCTGATTATGGATGATTATGTTCCAAATGAGAAACATGTTAAATACCCCTCCTTACCCAAAATATTATTATTATTATTATTATTATTATTATTATTATTATTATTATTATTAATAATAATAATAATAAAACAAATCATGGTCTCATATATTTAACAGCACAGAAAACACATCATCTACGACTCTTGTTCCCTTAAAATAATGATTCTCTAGCCAGTGTCCTTTCCATGAACATATTAAGATTATATATTATTCCCTAATGGCTTCCATAAGCGATGCGGTTTTATCACAGTTTAATACGCAGTACACAAAGCCATTCCTGGAAAGGGACAAAAATAAACTGCTTTAAAGAGAAATGGTAATAAGAAAACTGAATTGTTACAAAATTTTCCATTGCACTCTTTAAAAAAAAAAAAAAAAAAGTTTAATCACGTCTCAGTTAAAACCAAGACCTTTCCACACACGAGCAGAAGAAATATGGATTGAAATAGTTAACAGTTAGGTCACTGACAAATTACCCAATTCACTGTGATTACATGTCTCAGCGTCCCCGAGTGTCAAAACCGTACATTTGCAATCAATCTTGTGTATGCAGTACAGAACACTACACCACCACGCGCTCCTGAGCCTGCTTCCCTTCCTGAAAAAATGGGAAATGGTCTAGATTTTTGGCCATAAATTAAATTACGGTCATAGTTTTTCTTCAAAATATGTATGTTTATTTGTGCAATTCTCCAAACAAAAACTTACTCATTTTCATCTGTAATACTACGATTTATTTTTCTTCTCTCTCTCTCTCTCTGACAGTTACCTTCCTCGGACCATGTGTAACCCTGGCCATTTGCCAACACAGGTACCCAGGTGAAATATTATATCAACAAAGAGTTTCAAATGGTCCTTAATCCTTAATAGCGCAATCGACGGATAAAGTAGAGCTTTTATGATAGCGTGTAATGTTCTAGCAGCGATCGGACGGCTGGAGGCTAGTTTAATTAGCCTACAACGAGACAATTACAGCGGATTGCCTCAGGCGCTGAGAAAATAAAACACCAACCGATTTTGAAGGAGTCGTTCAGAAATAATGCACTGTCCAACCCCTTATGGACGTCTTCTCGGAAGCGCGGCCCTCGCGTTCTGTACAGTATCCATATAAAATCCCTAACTTGGTCACGCAACGAATCGCTCACCCGACTGAATGTTAGGCCCCAGACTGCTGCTCATCACACTGCCTCCTCAACTTGTCGTCCCGCTGGCAAAATGACTGCCACACGGAGCCAAAGCGCCGCTCCTCGCTGTTTACCCAATCGCCTCGATATTCAGCGCAGATAACGAAAATTAATAAGATTCTGCCGTAATCTGTAGTCCCGGAGCTCTCCAAACAATGTCTCTTAGTAACCCGGTGACGCTCCGCAAACAGCACGGCAGCCGTTTGTCATAATCGTGAGGGGTTTGTCGCAGAGCTCGACCAAAACTGGGTTTCTTATTTATGCGAAGAATAAAACACGGTCTTATCTACGGTTCTCGCGCCTTGCAACGATGGCGTTCCTGAGTAATATAGCGAGAGAGGAATAGGAAAATAGTACAATCAATACAGGAAACCTATTTTATATGCCCCCTCCTCTACTTTGAAAACAGCACCTCCTCCGTATGGCCAATAAGCACACACCTGTAGAGTAAACCAAACACAGGGCCATTGTTGATCTTTCATATCTGTTATTATTTCCAGCATATTCCAGGTGTGTAAAAGTGATAAGGCAAAGTGCTTATGCACACAGCATTTACAGTAGAGTTCATTTTGTACTGTTCTTGCTGATAATCGTCAAGACTATTATAAACTTTTGGGTCAAAGGTAAGGAAACTCCAATTCTGCAGGGAGAAGTGTTGATTTAGCCAGTTTTGGCCTTACTTGTGAATACAATTACTAAGTGCAAAGGATCATGGGTGTTTTCAGTTTGGTTTCATTGCTGGAGGTAAGGGATATTTATATGGCGTATAGCATGTGATGTAGGCAAAATGTAGGCATGAAGATATAGCTGCACAGGCACCATTGAGCCAGGTTCCTTTTCAAATCCGAAAAAGCGAAAGCGTGTGATGAAATGTGCAGTGAAATGGTGAAAGCAATATGGGTGGGCCTTGTTGGTCTCAAGGGAAAATTCTTCACGGTTATGTCATTGAAACAGTGAACATGTTATTGCACTGCAGTTCAAACAGAGGGACAGGGGTGGTTGTTCAACTTTTAGACCATGTTACCATGGTAGTGATTCTGAACCTGGGTTCTGGGGACACTGTCAAATATTAATGCGTTCATATTACTTTCATTTTTCAGCGAATCGCTCATTTTCCACACAAAGTTAAGATACGTCCGTTGTCAGCATGGTATCGTTCAGACTTACGGTTTGAGAATTGTTTTGTGAAGGTACAGTATTTCAAAATGTAACATGTGGAAGTGTGTGTTAATAATGAAGTAACTAAGTTCTCAAAGATTAGGTAAGGAGGGGTTAATCTGCATTCTTGTCCATGGGACAGGTAGCCCAAAAAATCCATAACAGAATCGCCATGTCTCGTTACGCTTTCAGAAAAAAAAAAAAAACCTATTCTAGGTTCGGTTAAGAAGTGACTCAAGGACAACTGTTTTGAGGGGAAAAAGTGGGGGGGGGGGGATGCAGTTAAAATGTTTATTTTAGCATTGTCTAATGAACTCATTAATAACGCTTTCAATCCACAGTTCAGACACATTCACTACCAACACACGCCAAATCTGGCATAATTTGGATTTACAGTTCATAAGAAGTTATCTTTTGGAGTTTTTTTTTTTTTTAATGTCAAAATGGTGGCCAAAAATTACAGGGAAGTTTATTGGCCTTTGAGGCGAAAATATCAAGCATGAGGAGGTACACCGATGTACCAAGTTTGACAATTCTAGGCTGAACGGGACGGGGGGGGGGGGGAGGGGGGGGGCCCGAGGGTTTGAGTTTGGGTTTGACCTGATTACTGGCTAACTCATGCCATTTCTTTCAACAAAGTTACGCGTGGCCAGTGCTATCTGTGCGTCAGAATCGGCAAAATGTCACCAATGTTTGGCCAAGTTATTGGACAAAATAGTGGATGATGATGATGATGATGATGATGGCAATTTCAGCAAATATCCCGGCTTCTCAGTAGAACCATAATTGTTTTCAGTGTAGAGTACTGGCTTAAGCGATGCTTCAGAAACAACAATTAAACAAGATGCTAGACATACAAAACTTATTGCATATTTATTAAGTTATTATGACAACTCTTACACTAGGCAACATAAAGTGCATTGGCGTTGACGTGTAGATTCCTGAATACTTAAACAAATTTACATCAATAACGAAAATGTACAATGTTAGAAGAAGCAGCATACACTGTAAAACATGACAGACCAGAACTGTGTTTGCAGTCTGTCCTATCAAGCCCCACATCCTAGGTTTTTTTATTTAGTTTTTTGTCTTCTTGGGTGAAGTTTGAGATTCTTTATTGCTTAAAAAAAAGAAAAAAAAGGAAAATATCATACAACTATTGTGCTAATATGTTACATAATCCAGCAGCAACTATGAGTAATCGCTTAAATACCCAAAGTACCCCTCTGAAGAAGTGGGATCTCCTGGCAATAGGTGATAGATTATAAATTATATTATATTTCACAGTCATCAAAGCCCTTCAGCCAATCAGCACCTGAGATTCTGAAGCAAAGGATGACTGTGATTGGTCCAAAACATTCTTTGATCTGAGGATGAATCCCCCTGATACTAACTCAGGAAACAGTCAAATACACCAGGTTACCATTACAATGAAATGTCTATTTCCAAAAATGAAATAAGTTAAATACGGGCTATTACTATCAGACTTAAAGAACCCATTTACTTGGCTTAAATGTTTGACCTGCTGGTCACTGGTGACTTTTTACCTCAGACAGCGAATGCAAAAATGTAATATTTAACATCTGTATCTTTTTATGTTTTATGTTTTAGCTTCTCTAAAATAAGTATTCTCAACTAAATAACAAATAAGGTGCACTCCGTTCTATACCTTTAACGTTTCAAAATAACCAATTGCATCAATAGATTACAATGTTAAAGCCTGGACAGGTGGAATTAGCATCAATATATTAAAACCATGAGAGCACGTTCATTTTGTATACAAATATCTGTACGCGCATACATTACAGAACCTACAGCTTATGTACACATCACATTCTGTCCTTGTGTATAAAATTGTTTTATGCGCACTGTTAAATCTCTCCTGAGCAAGTGCCTTTGGAGGACGATAAAACGCACACAAATCCGACGAGCGTTGGACACAGCAGCCGCTTCGCGCAACGACGGCAAGGTCCTCGCGCAGATAAATCTGCGGCTCACAAGCCGTGATTTTACCGACGCTCGCAGGCCGTAAAAAAAACGAACCGCCTTTTCGGAGAGAGAGAGGCGGAAAAAGTGCTGAGAGCGGGGGGTTGTAGCCGGCTGCGGGCGGAGAACCACAACTCCACACCGACAACCCGGGAGGAGCACTGTCCGAAATAACGGAGCCGGTGGCGGAACATCTTTGTTCTTTCCGGAACAAGCTTTCCAAACGAGCTCTGAAATGTACGTTAATGCTCTTCGGGTGCTACTAATGGGCACCTGCTGCAAGCAAAAAAGAAAAGAAAAAAAAAGTACAAATGAATCTGTGGCAAACACGCCTGCCACAGGCCACCGAAGTGGCTTTCCTTGGGGCCCTCCAGCACAGAGACACAGGGAGATGATGTTAAAACAGTCCACATTTATTCCACGAGGGTTTGGCAAGATGGTATAGCCAAATGAGCAGATGTTAAACCCTGTCATGACAGAGAGCTGCCTGGTGTGGGTGGGGATGGCAGATTTAACCTGTGCGCAGTGATTACCTCACTACGCACAGGTGCAGCCACTCCTGTTCCTGGGTCCAATTAGCCTGGCCAATTATCTAATTCTTCACCAATTATCCAATTGGCCAGGTCTAATTAGCTTGACCCAGGGCAGGTGTGGCTGCTTAAACCAGCCATCCCCACACCACAGAATCATTTAAACCACATTGCTTGGAGGTACAGTTTCAGTGCACCAGTAGGGTACCGTCCCAGGGATGAGCGTTGTATCTTTTCAGTCACCTTTTTGCGTCTTTGAGTCTGAGGAGTGTGTAATGGACGGGGGGAGGGGTAACCAGAGCGTACCCCATTTTCCGGCACGGCGCCGCGGCGGCGGCCTCAGGACGTCTCGTTGGAGCACTGGGTGCTCTCCTCGGTGGCAGTGCAGACCATGTGGGGGTAGCAGCGCGCCTTGTCCCCCGCGCAGGACGGGCGGAGCCGCCCCGCCGCGCCCCGCAGGACGCTCCTGAGCATGCCCCGCACCGCCGAGGACGAGAAGTAGAAGATGAGCGGGTCCAGGCAGGCGTTGAAGGTGCTGAACAGGAGGGCGTAGACGCGCCAGGGGGGGCTCTCCCGGGAGGCGAAGCCCACCACGTGCGAGACGTTGTAGGGCCCGAAGCAGAGCGCGAAGACCAGCAGCGTGCCCAGCGCCATGCCGATGGCCCGCTGCCGCTTGGGCAGGCTGATGTTGGGCAGCCGGCACAGGATGCGGATGAAGTTGACGTAGCAGAAGGAGCAGACCAGGAAGGGGATGCAGAAGAGCACCAGGAAGAGCTCCAGGCGCACGGGCAGCAGCACCTCCAGCTGGGCCTCCGTGAACTCCACGTAGCAGGTGTTCCTCTCCTGCGGGGCGGGCTGCGAGCTGTTGCCGTGCTTGAAGTACTGCATGATGTAGACGATGCTGCAGTGGCACATGGAGACGACCCAGAAGACCACGCTGGCCACCACGGCGTACGCGGGCCGCCGCTTCAGCTTGTACTTGATGGGGAAGGCCACGCCCAGGTAGCGCTCCACGCTGACGGCGGTCAGGAAGAAGGTGCTGTTGTAGATGGTGGCGTAGAACAGGAAGCCGGACAGCGGGCACAGGAAGTAGGGCATGTTCCACTGCATGCCGTCGGCCGCCTCCTTCATCTTGAAGGGGAGGAGGGCGAGGAAGATGAGGTCGGACACGGTCAGGTTGAGGAGGAGGATGTCGATGGGCGTGGCCTTCTGGCGCACTTTTCGGGTGAAGGCAACCAGCGCCAGGAGGTTGGCGGGAACGCCGGCCACGAAGGTGACGATGTAGACGCCCAGCACCAGGTCCCTGTGCGGCCTATGTTCGGTCTTTTCCATTCCGCTTCGGTCTTCAGTTTTACCTCAACGACACAGGCTACGGGGAGAAGAAGCACAGGCCGTTAGAGAGCGTGACTCAGCTCGGGGTAGGCGGCGATGCCGTATAATGGGGAAGGAACTGGACTTATAACCTTGCAGGATCAATTCCCTGGTAGGACGCAGCTCATGCTACCCTTGAGCAAGGTACTTGACCTGACTTGCTTCAGGAAAATTAACCAGCTGTATAAGTGGATGCTATGTAAAAAATGCAAAAAAAAAATGAAATAAGAGCGTCTGCTAAATGCCAGTGATGTAATGGAATGGACTCAGAGCATGTGCGAGTAGTGTATCCAGCCAAGAATACCCTATTAGGAAATGCGCAGATAATAAGTTGCGTAGAGATATTTCCTCTTTCCGAAGCTGACAATAAAATGCGTGCTTTAATGCATTTCTCAACACATTGACAATTGCATCTATTCAATAACAGTGCAAGACGAACACGCAGCGTTTTTTACGTTTTAGATTTGCACTTCCTGCAGCACGCTGATCCGCTGCGGTGCAAATGGGTGCCAGAAACACCGTGTAGACCTTGCCCAAGGATTTACTGGGCCGTTCACTTTTATATGAAGTTAATCATGAACATTGGAAAGGAGAGGCTGCCTGTTGCAACGGCACAGAGAGGTCTGTTTGTCTGAAACGTCCAACAGCATTTCACTGCTAACCTCACATTATTACCACACACATGCAAAGATTCGAAAACCCCAGAGCTCATTTGTTTCTCACTGAACAGCGTGTCTCATTTCGAATTAAACAGATGGTTCCTCCACCACGGATCACGCCGGGAAAAGCTCTTTCCGAGAGATGGAACTGACGAGATCCCGTTAAAAGCATCCCGGGACACGGCATATTCCCAAGTTGCGTTCTCAACGACCCGTACGAGCCGCAGGATGTGCACCCATCCCGCCTGGATCTGTCTCAGAGCGATCTCAGAACCAAACAAACAGATATATGCTTTTGGGAGGTGCAGTTCTGTTCTGCCCCCTCCTCCCTCAGCCTCCTTCTGCATTTTAATAATGTCTGCCGCTCCAATGTTGCAATGATGATTTTTTTTTGAAATCACAAGAAATGTCTGCTTGGTTGTGTTGAACCCCAACGGCTCCGGAGTTAAAAGAGGCCTGCGGTCACAGATACGTGATTAGAATCTTCTTAGCTGAACATTCTAATGCTGATGTCACAATCACTACTCGTAACTGAATGGAGTTCTAGAACACTGACTCAGAATTCTGAAAATACTTTTTTCTGAATTGACTTTCCTCAAGTAGTCAAATAGAAATCGAATTGACCCCAATACTGAAATATTGGTGAAAATGAAGTGTTTCCTTTAAAAGATTCAGTAATCTGCAGGAATTATATGAGTATCTAAAGGGTCACGGAATTTAAAATAATGACCTGATCAGTGCAGTTGTGGATCTGACTTACCTCAGGAGGATCTCAAACAGTTTCTGCACCGCCCCTGGTCTTTGTGTTTTTAAGCCACAACTACCGTACTAACACACCTGTCTGAGTTACACTAGATGTGAGCACTTCCTGTTGGTCACTTCCTGTGTGACAGTGGCATGAGGATCATAAAAAAAAGTTCTTTAGGAGCAGGAAGTTAATTTAGGTGCAGCCTTAAAAAAAATAAAATCAGACAATGAAAGCAACCTTTCACCCAAATTAAACAGCCACTGCCAGGACAAGCGTGTGAAGAAGAGAGACTGTGTCAGATGTCCGCCACCCCCCCCCCCAAAAAAAAGAAACAAAAGGCTTTTATTGGCTCTGGCTGTTATCAGATGTTGCTTGGAAAGACTCAAGTGCGTATAAATCCACAAGGATAGGCCGAACTATCCAGAATAATAGTTTCCTTCCTCCTGCTACCTTCTGTAAAGGCTGTTGCAATGAATGAACTTTGGAAGGTAGTACATATTCAGATCTGAGGGAAAAAGTTATTTTTTTTTGTTTGTCTTTTCTGATTTCCCCTGTGTTTTTCTTAGATCGGTATCTTGTCTTTGGCACAGATGAGAGAATTGTATTAAATACATTTTTTAATGTTGCTGTCTCATTTCCTCTGGTGTTCTGCTTCTTCACTGTTTCTGTCAGGTGTAAATGGAGTTCCATGCACAATTTTGAAGCAGGGACCAACTTGATAGCACCCCCTAGTGGCAGACTGTAATCAATGGCCATGCTAATCAATGGCTAAACCAAGGTCTCACCAAGGATACGAAGGTACTCTAATCTTAAATAAGCACCAATCATGTCAGTACACACACACACACACACATATATACAGTATGTACAGTATCACAGTAAATTTTTAATTAAACTCTTATAGAGTTCATAGGGCCCCTATTGGACTCATATGTACTCTGTTAGAGTAGAATTAACACTGCACATTTTACTGCGATATATCAAACCATCATACTTTGTATCTTGCTTTGAAAAAGAGCAAAATGATGTTGAATAATTATCTGTGATAAGTCTGTGAGATTAGAATCATTAACACTATAAGCAAAAGACCAATGAGTTTTCACAGGAAATATATCAAGCAACTATCAAACTGCATGTTTTGGTCAAAACCAGGGTTTAAAAAAATGTTTTTTAATTAATCTAATCTCATATGTTTAGGCACATTAATTCCAGTTCTTTCCATGTAATAATGACTCACAGCAAATACGTAAGATCTACATTCAATCAGTTTCCAGCAGGAAAATTAATAATATCAGTTAATTCTCTCATTGAATTCATAAGTTTTCAGGCTATCCTTCCTGAATGTTGATGAGAAAAAAATACATCTTTTCTCTCTTCTTTTTTTTCCTGGTCAATTAACGAGCAATTCAAAAACTGATCCAAGTGTCTGATTAACAATCGCTTTGTTCAGAATTTAAATAATGGGATTTTCACTGTCTCCTCCCTGCATTTTATCACATCTTTACCCAGCCAAACAAAACAGGCAGACATTATGCTCCTGTTCGTCTGTACGTAAGACCATACATAAAAGCCCGGTTAGCAGCAAAATACTGTATTTGCTGTTGTCCCTTTAAATACACTGTAATTACAGCAGTAGTTGTGAATGCATTTGACGTATGTTAACGTTGCTGTAATTTGACTGGGTGGTCTAAATTAACAGAATGAGCAGTTTTCAAAGTTTGTTTATTCTTGCCTACTGGTTAATATGACATGTTTCCCAAGATTCTTTTGTGGAGTAAAATAAAATCACGTGTGTGATAATGTGGTATGAATGTTAAGGTCATTGTAACATACCTATCAGTGTCAGCTTGTCCCACTGTCTTCTCCTAAGACGAGGTCAGTCAGCCTGTCAGTCAGGGCGTTTATAACAGTGAGAATTACAGCCACGAATGACGATAATTACAGCCTCGAATCAACATCAGCGAGAAAAAAAACACACTTGACGAAGAAAGGGCGGAGCCAGAAAAATACTAAACCACTTCCTTTATTCTGTGGAAGGAAAAAAAAGAAGCACTTTCTTCATTTATTCTCTGCGTTGCATCAGCAAGCTACTGCTTCTAGTACCACGCTGGTTCTTAGCACCACAGGGGGACCGAGGGGTTAGTTTGTGTTTGAACAAAACACATGCTGCTTGATCTACTTTCAGTCCTCCAGACAGATGTGGAGACCTGGTCCATTTAAGAGTGCTTCAGCTTATCCTCTTCACTTAACAAGGCTGCGTATAGGGGTTTTCGTTTTGGGCCTACAATGCTAGGACACACGTCATTCAGTCAGGGAGGTTTATGACATACTTGCCGTGGGTGTGAACTCTGAATTTCTAATGATTCTTTTTGTTGTTCTACCTGTTTTTTTCTTTCTCTAAATAATGTATCCGATATGTCCTAATTTGTTCACTGTAATGTCTCATAAATTGTGTTTTGCAGAGAAAATGACACTGTATGTCCATTACATGACCTCGGTGTAAGTTTAATTCAGTTTGCAATGTCTGTGTGCTCTCATGTGCTTTACAGACCAGAAGGAGATGTATACTGATAGCTTAGTGATATACAGGTATTGTTCACAGTACAAGTAACAGCGCGCATTTACAAATACATGCATTTTTAAAATGCTATTTACAAATTCCCTGTACCATTCTTTTGCTGATTAAGCTACTGGTGTCTCCCATCCGGGCTGGTACAGTAAAGTCTGCCGTGTGCCAGAGCGCAGAAGAGCTCCAAAAATAGCCTGGACAGCCCGTATTTTCTGCAATTTCAAAAGGGAATCGCCCGGGATAAAAAAAAAAAGAGAGAAACTGCTTTCGCAGTGCGGGGAATAACCGCAGCTATCTGTCGTCCGCGAATTTAAAAAAAAGCCGGGCCCAGTTGCAGTTCTTCTTTTCTGTAAGGTTGTCAGTGCAACCGCGTACTTTTTTTTTTTTTTTTTGGGGGGGGGGGGGGGGGCAACAATTCAGGAAGAAGGCGCCGTGCTGCGGCTTCCCGTACATCGGCAGTGCCGGATGGCGGTTGCCGGGAGACGGCAGCATTCCGGCAGGTATGGCGGGACCTCGGCTCGGTCCTCGTTTCGGACCCGGATGTCTATCAGTCCCGATTCTGCAGTGCGCAGCCCGAGCGCACCGTGGCGACAGAGCTGAACTGGCCCTAAAAGTGACACAATGCCTCCCATTTGCTGCTGGCAGTCATCCAAACCTATTCCTCAATTCCTCAACAACCCGCCTCCCCCCCTCCCCACCCCAAACAAACAAACAAAAAAAAAGTACACAGTTGAGTAACATGAGACTTTCACACTTTCTTAACGCGTCCTCTTTGAATCACATTAGAGTATGAATCCAGAAAATTAGCTTTATAAAGTGAGCGTTCTCATTAACAGACACTTACAATGGTTGTTGTGGACCTATACTGATATATATATATATAGTATAAGTACTCCATAAATTTACATGTCTGGAAATACATCAGATACATACAGATCACAGTTCATGTTAACTTTTTGTATTCATTGATATACTGTATATTTCATAGATTTATTTGGGGGCATTAAACCTTGCGCAAGATATTTTTGAAAGCGAAGCTGCTGACCGGTGTCTAATCAGCAGGTACACAGGTCATGTGACCGCGGGTCCTCTGGGATTCCTGTGCATACGCACACACTGTGATGGATGAAGCCCTGCAACAATTAGAGCGCCCTGCTCTCCGTACCCTCCATAATTACCCACAAACCCACGCTGATCACCGAGCCAGGAAGCTACCTTTGTGTGTGAGTGTGTGAGTATGTGTGTGTATGTGTGTGGGTGTGCATTTACATTACATTACAGGCATTTGGCAGACGCTCTTATCCAGAGCGACGTACAACAAAGTGTATAACCATAACCAGGAACAAGTATGACGAAACCCCTAGAGAGAAGTACCGGTCCAAGTACAGGGAACAACCGCATAGTTCAACTTGGACCCTGATGGTTAAACTGATTAACACTAACAACGAGAACGGCAACAACGCAGTCTATGGAAAAATAAAAATAAATAAAAATACAAGTAGTCGTTAAGACAGGCGCATCAACTAAGTCACCTATGAAACAGCTGCCTAGTTACAACCCTAAGTTTAGTCATTTACAGGGGGGAAGGGAGGGATGGGGAGAGGTGCAGCCTGAAGAGGTGGGTCTTCAGTCGTCGTTTGAAATGGGTCACAGTCTCAGCTGTTCTGACCTCCACAGGGAGGTCATTCCACCATCGTGGGGCCAGAACAGACAGGAGATGTGTTCTGGAAGTGCAGGTGCGAAGAGGGGGAGGTGCTAGGCGTCCTGAGGTAGCAGAACGGAGGGATCTGGCTGGCATGCAGGGTTTGAATATCTTGTGAAGGTATGCTGGGGCTGATCCCTTGACTGCCTGGTATGCTAGGACCAATGTTTTGAATTTGATGCGAGCTATAACAGGCAGCCAGTGGAGGGTAGTGAGCAGGGGAGTTACGTGGGAGTGTCTGGGGAGGTTGAAGACCAGACGATCCGCAGCATTCTGAATGAGCTGCAGGTGGCAGATGCCGGTAGTCCAGCCAGAAGAGAGTTGCAGTAGTCCAGGCGGGATAGAACCATTGCTTGGACCAGGAGCTGGGTTGAGTAGGTGGTGAGAAAGGGGCGGATTCTGCGGATGTTGTATAGGAAAAATCTGCATGCCCGGGTTACTGCTGCAATGTTGTTGGAGAGGGACAGCCTGTTGTCCATCATCACTCGAGATTCTTGGCGCAGGGTGATGATGTCACTACGGTGTCCCTAAGGAAATGGAAAAGTCGAGAGGGGAGAGGTTAGAGCAGGAATAAAGATTAGCTCCGTCTTTCCCGGGTTGAGCTTCAGGTGGTGATTGTCCATCCAGCTCTGTATGTCCCTCAGGCAAGCGGAGATGCGGGCAGGGACCTGTGTGTCCGATGGGGAGAAGGAGAGAAAGAGTTGCGTGTCGTCGGCATAGAAATGATAGGACAAGCCATGGGCAGATATTACAGGGCCAAGGGATCTGGTGTACATGGAGAAGAGAAGGGGACCAAGGACTGAGCCCTGGGGAACTCCGGTGGTGAGGGGACGGGGTGGTGATACTACATTTCCTTACGCCGGGTGCGAGGTGCATAGTAGAGTGTAGTGTTTTTGTAAACATTTGTATTCTGACCATGTGTGGTAATGGCTCATTTTGTAAGTGTTCATTGTAGTTTTGGGATGGCTTTGTGTTGTGATGTTGGCTGAAGGCAAAGTTTGGTTTAGATGTAAGATTACATGGTTTTGAGTGGAGAGTTTGGTATTGACATGGAAGTTTGAAGTGTGTGAAGATGAGTGTGCAGTCATGCATTTGTGTTTATAGTCTTGAGAAATGGAGCATAATTTCAAGAAATGTGTCTTGACAATCAAAAAACTAGATTGTCTTGTGGCTATTCTGTCTTCCTGTTCTCTTCGTCTGAATTTTTTTTTTAAAGCCACAAAATGACTTGACTTCCTACATTTACCACAGACAAATTCTTCAGTACTAGCAAATCAGTTGGAAATCATCCAAGTACGTGTGTTTTGGCAGTGATGCACACATTGCAAATAGTCGTGAGAAAATAAATTATAGATTAAAGCCGCAAGCGGCGTTGAGAGGGGTCCAAGCATTGGCACTACTGTGCCCCCTATGGAGCGATTTTTAAATGGTTTTGTCCTCATGATCATACACCTTCACCCAACATATCTACTGAATATCATGATGATTGTACAAAATATTGATGATTTATGGCCAATTTTGTGCTAAGAGGAGCTGTCGGATTACTTAGTTGCGTCGCCATGGATGTGTCCTGGACGCTTGCTGTAAAGGCCTTTACTATGTCGTAACACTTAGATGGTCCGGCGTGTATGTAGAGCTGCAGCGCTTCCATGCCGCAACTAAAAAAGGCGTCACGCTAGTGTTGTCACGATACCAAAATTTTGACTTTGATACCGATACCAGGTTTAGTATCATGATACTCGATACTGAAACGATACTGATTCAATACTCGGTACCTAACGGTACTGAAATCACCTTAATAGATCAGAAACGTAATGTCCACGAGGGTTGACCTCATTTTCGAATTCACGGTTTATTAAAAACCTGGTTTATTAACAACCTTTAAGTTGAAGCCTGTTCAATAAGCATAGGCCTATAGTGTTACAACACTAAACAATAGAAAAATACATTAAATATATTTCAAAAATTAAACAGTTGTAAACTAAATAATCTTTAAACTGGTCTTTCACTTTTAAATAGATCTAAAAACAGCATACTTTAATAACAATACAGCATCTTCTATAATAAAAAAATATTTTCAAATTAGAACACGTATTGCTGCTGAAGTGAACTGAGTCGAAGCTTACACTGTATCAACGAGTGCACAAGCGCAACGTCACCTCACTTGGCAACCTTAGTTGCTACTGCCATCTAGCGAAGATTCTGACAAATTACACTTTTCATCCTCTCAATCAGTCATGTGGGAGAGACATTTCCCTGGCTTTTACATTTGACACAAAACTACCGCCACCTTCCACCAGCTTCGCTGCTTGGACCCCTAATAATAATAATCCTAACAGATGCAATAGGGTTCCACCAGCTTCGCTGCTTGGACCCCTAAAAAGGAGACTTTTCTTTTTATGTAAAATGTGCTGTCGCCCTCTAGTGGCAGTAATTGAGATTTGCAGCAAAGAAAATAAGTGTTTCATTAGCAGTATGTCTGAGAGTCTCTTCTGTGCTTCATTTTACACAGACAGGCTTATCATGCATGAGCACCACCATCCTGTTATTACTGTATAATGAGGATGTAGCTAGTTTCACACACTCACACGCACACCCACACACACATACACACACACATTCACAAACACACTCGCACACACACACACACATACACACACATTCACAAACACACTCGCACACACACACACACATAATCTACAGGTGTTCAGACCCAATTCTAAGCCCTGGGTGTGACTCACCAGAGCTCACATGTAATTAATTAATCAAATAATTTATCTCTTATAAATTTTAATTAATTTCACCAGAGTAAGAGAGGACCAGGAGGACCACATCTGTTTCTGGATTTCAAAACCAACTTCTGCTCTTAATGATTTAATTTGCTCAATCACATGCATTATCTGGAATTTTAAATGCTATTTTTATTTAATTTTTACATTTTTTGATAAGCTCATGAATCACAGATGATTCTTGCGTTCGGTTCTTGAGTCCCTGCCCGAAACGTTGTCCTGAGGTTAATCTGCAAGTGAACTAGAGCAGGCATTTGGAGCCAATTAGTTAATTGAGCCAGTTTAAATGGTGGAAGCAAAAAATCTGCACAAACATCAGCCCCTTCCCCAGGCACTGAACTGCCCACCCCTTGCAATAGAGTGTGGATTTTATATCATTTTACGATGCAATTAGCTAACGCATGCATTCCCAACTCGGACTATGGAGAACCCCAGTGCATGCTGGTCTTCTCTCCAACCTCAATTGCAATTCCTCACCTTAAAAATAGCTGTCGATTGCGTTTAATTAGAAACCCATGTGTCCAATGGGGGATGATTTACTCTTCAAATGTCACGTTACGTCAGAAAAGGACATAGAATGAATTTTTCATGTTAACTTCAGAGACTTCAGTCGGATCAGTTCTTCAGACCACTAACGCTTTCATTTCCTTATAATGTTCTGTGGCAAATGCGGCAAATGGCTCCTTTTGAAGGATGTCACGTTTTGTATTGCGTAACTGATTGACCTACGGCTGAAATCAGCTGAGCTTCTAAATGCTTAAATGTCCAGTCATGGAAGCAGAAAGCCACAGTGGAAAATGAAACGCTCAAAGAAAAAAACCATTCGGTAGCAGGCCAACCTCTGGAGGCAGGACATTACTGTACACGCTGATTCTCAGCTACTTTAAATGTCTTTTTTTTTTTTTTTTCGTTTTTTTGGCCGCTAACACCCAAATGAGCCTACACGATAGAGTCGGAAGGTCATTTAAAACTCTTGTAGGTAGAGACGGGTGACAAATTAAAGGAAAAAACTGAATAAAAAATGAGTGGAGAAACATAACGAACGCTGATGCTTCCGTGCAGGTATACTGCATGATACATTTAAGCAATTATAATCTTATCGTTCTCCGCAGGGTGTATAAAAATGCTGCACAGGCCTGGTTTTGTCTCAATTTTGGATCAAGATCAAGATGGAAAGGATTTAAGTGACTTCGAAAGCGGATTATTGAGATACCTGGTACTGAAGAAAGATAAGGGTTAAGAGCGGTTGTCTGGCAGTTGGAGGGTTGCCGGTTCGATCCCCCGCCCTGGCGTGTCGAAGTGTCCCTGAGCAAGACACCTAACCCCTATTCGCTCCCAACGAGCTGATTGGTGCCTTGCATGGCAGCCTTTCACCGTTTGTGTATGAGTGTGTGTGTGAATGGGTGAATGAGAGGCATCAATTGTAAAGCGCTATATAAATGCAGTCCATTCCATTTAAGAGCCAGGACCTTCTTGCTGTGAGGCGACAGTGCTACCCACTGCACCACCGTGCTGCCCACCACTTGTCCATTTAATAGTCAAGCTAGCTTAGTTGGCTATCGACAGCCAGAGACCTCATTTAGGTATGGCAAGCTGTGGTGCTCACCATACCTTGGACTCCTAGAGCCTGGAGGGGATCATGCGTTGTGCGCGTGTGTGTGTGTGTTTGTGCGTGTGTGTCTTTGTGTCCCTGTCTGCAGATAATCTCGCATACTACTGGGCCGATCAGCCTAATATCTGTTGTGCATGCTGACAGCAGGCCAAGGACCTGAATTCTCAAATATTTTGCTAATCGGTCAACGACAAGTGTTTTATTTGAATTAATTTCCATCATTGTCCATTGAAATAGATTGAGTGCTAACTCTACACTCCTCCTAACCGGCCGGTAGGGGCCGCAAGTGATCAATCAACTGCTTCCAAACGCACAGACACGCCTGGCGGAGATCTGCACCCTACTGAGTGCCCTCTTCTAGTTTGTTATTGATTCATAAATGTGGAGAAAAAAAAAGTGATATCCTTTTGACTTCAAATAAGGAGGAAGCATCGTCTGAAGCCTACGTGAAAACAGGGCCCCAGTGCCATTTATGGACAAAAAGTCACGGGTCAAAAGATTGCAATTTCTGAAAACCCAGGGGCCGGCTGAATTGGGCTTGTCTAGTCTTGTTTATAACGCATCAGTGAGTTGCATCGGACAGATTTTTGGCGATACGCCACGGCAGGGAAGCGGGTTGGGCCACAGTGCACTTCACATTACAGATTACATTACAGGCATTTTAGCAGACGCTCTTATCCAGATCTATTTAGATAGCATTTACATTGCATCCATTCATACAGTTGGATATGTACTGAAGCAATGCAGGTTAAGTACCTTGCTCTAGGGTACAACCTACTGGGGAATTGAACCTGCCAACTTTAGGTTACAAGGCCAACTCCTTAGCCATTATACTACACTGGCACCTAACTAGCCAATCAGGAATGCCGAGATAAGCATTCACTCGTGAGCGGTACGACAGCTGGCAACTTTGAACAAGGCGGCATTTTTGCAATATCTGATCCAGAGTGCATCTGGCCTTCCCCCCGACTGGGGCGCATGCAGTAACCTTCAGTGATAAGTCCACCCTCACCCTCACCACACCACCGCAACGCACTCTCAGAGGAATGTATTTTTCCCTGTTGGAGGTCGGTTACTATGGAAAGCTAATCTGTTTGTAGCATCATCGGTGATGCGCAACACCGCGCTAGTTTGCCAATGACAGCTCCTGGAAAAAAAAAAAAAAAAAAGGACAATGCACTTAAATTCACGAGAAGTCTTTAAGCTACAAGTAACTGCTAGAGAACCCGGTGTGTAACTCAGCTGGTTCGGAGCCTGCAGGTTCAATTCCCACTGGAGTCCTGCCACTGTACCCTTAAGCTAGACACTTAACTGGAATTGCATCAGCAATTATCCGGCTATAAATGGATTTTATTTAAGTCGCTCTGGATAAGAGCAGCTGCTAAATGCCTGAATGTAAATGTGGACCAGTTTGAGTTGGTGCTACAGTAGTTAATGGTAAGTGCACAGTGGCAAACCACATCAGTACTGTGCACACTTTATATTTACATTGCGGTAAAGGACGAACAAACAAAAGTAACCACCCTTCTGCCTTTCCCACACGCAAATACCCGGTAAGTCTTGAAACTGGTTCATTTCTGCAGTGAATTATGGGTAATATCCCCAGAAGATCTCTCTCTCACACACACACACACACAAATACTCACAGAACAGAGGTCTCGGTGGTCACACACACGCATACCAAGTGAGGACACCGCGCGTGTGTAAAACAGCCACAAGAGCTTTATTAATCGCGCTCGCCATTTTCAGTCTCCGCAAAAAGACACACACCCCTGTCAAAGAGATCACAGTCGCACACCACTGAGAGCAGAGATCGCAATCACCTCTGTACTGTTTTCCCTGCTCGAGATAAGAGTGGCAAACTTGGCTCCCTGGCTGCTCTCTTCGCTCGCAGGTCGGTGCTCGTCGGCACTGGAACACGTCGTGGGTTCGCGCTGTTGCGTTCGCATTTATTTAACGCAAGCTTTTAATCTACGCGTATCCGGTGAAGTCTGAACGTATCTAAATGTTTTCATTTAGCATAATAGGGACATGGGGGTTAGGTTCACGTAGAGCTAACGTATTTCGTGAATGGAAGAACCGATGAGGTTATTTTGGTCATCGTGTGGCTGGAACTGCTGGCGTACGCTGACACACAGCCAACCATCATTGAATGGAATTCTGCAGACGGAATACCACGCCACAATTCCGTGAGTGATGTGACAGCCCACCAGCATGGAATGGAACTCTGCAGATGGAATACTACGCCACAATTCCGTGAGTGATGTGACAGCCCACCAGCATGGAATGGAACTCTGCAGATGGAATACTACGCCACAATTCCGTGAGTGGTGTAACAAACTAACAATCAGTTGACGGAAGCGTGCAATGCTCTCTCTCTTGGCTGACCTTCCATCTTGGACATACATGCAGGCCACACATTTGTCACGTTGCCCCTACACCCTATTGAATTACTTTAAATTGGGGTAACACACACACACACACACACACACACACAGTACAATGACCAGTGTTAATTCAACCCTAACTGTTAATTCAACTCTAATTAACACAGGACATTTCACTGTGCACACACACACACACAGTATAATGACCAGTGTTAATTCAACTCTAATTAACACTGGACATTTTACTGAGCGCACACACACACACACACACACACACACACACAGTATAATGACCAGTGTTAATTCAACTCTAACTGTTAATTCAACTCTAATTAACACTGGACATTTTACTGAGCGCACACACACCACCGAAGGAAATGAAGAACTATACAGCACAGCAGTAAGCATTTTTTATTATTAAGTTATTGTACCTTGTACATGTCTGCAAAATCGTAGTACTTAGCAAAACCGTTAGCAAAAATCTTAGAAAACATTATTTTGTAGAAGGTCAAGTTTTTGGATTTAGACTTCCAGTTTGTCAAAATACTTTTCCTGAGTTAAAGTATTGGAAGTTACAAGAAAATCACAATTATCATGTAAACGATGATAAAAAAAATCATATTAAAAATATATTGCACATGTAGTGTTACTATACATACATATATATATATATAATGTATATATATATATAATGTATATATATATATATATGTATATATATATATATATATATATATATATATATATAAACCTAATACATATATTTCATTTATATTAAATTAACTCCCTTTTGGTTGAGAAAGTGCCAAGAACAGACCCAGTCCCAAAGCTGTACAATCCCTCGGAATATCCTCCATTTCCATAGAAATCTACAATGAGCGCGTGGCAGTGCAATTCTTTCAACAATTCCTCCGCGGGAACGCCCATTCAATCAGCTGGAAGCGTTTCACATTTCCATCTCTCCTTTGTGCGGGTCTATTGTCGAAGTCAAATATTTCCGCGGCGAAAACACAACGGGCAGTCCCGGGCTGTCTTTATCCCCGCGGTGCAAGTTGAAATACGCGGAACCCAGACGGAGCGCACGTCGCGCGCTCGTTTGTTCTAAACGAATTTCTTTCAAATTGCGACTTGACAGCTGGGACGCCTTTATAAATTTTTTTTTTTTTTTTAAACACCCTGGCCTTTCTTTCCGTTGTATTCCGACATTTAGTCTCACTGTCACTCGACAATAAAGCCGCGCCACGGAAGAAAAGCGGCGATCCAGGCGCACATCGTCTCCGATTTCCCAGCGGCTCCGGGAAAACTTCGATTCCCGTGACGCGTGCGTGCGTGCGTGCGTTAGCCGCCGGTCTTGATGCGGGAGACGGGTCGATGCTGCGCGCCGCCGTCCAATCCTCTCTTCTCTTTCAGCGTCTCGCTCTGCCCCCGGCGGCCTGCTGTGCGGGAGACAAACGACACGTTTAATTTACACGTTAAAAACAGCACGTGCCCGCCCGCCCCCACCGCTGCTCTCCCAAACAGCTGGCTGACACTTTTAAAGTGCTGCGCTTACGTGGGGGGAAGGAGGGGTGGGGGGGGGGCACTGTCAATCAACTACACGCTCTGCCTCATCTGTAACGAGGAAGACGCCGGGGCGCCGCGGCTACTGAGACAAAAGATGTGCGTTTGTGGACGGCTAGCCGCCGAGACGCTGCACTTCGCTGCGCCGCGGAGTGGCAGCTGCGGTCCCAGCCGAAGCGCCGCCTCGTTAGGCGGCTGACTCACCTGTCTGTGTGCGTTGGGGTGCCCGTGGGGGGGGTGCCCGTTGGGGGGGTGCCCGTGGGCGGGGTGCCCGTTGGGGGGGTGCCCATGGGCGGGGTGTCTGGGCGCGTTCGGGGGGTGCCTCTGTCGATTCGGTTGGGCGGGGTGCCTGTGTGGGGCAGCGGCGGGGACGGGGACAGGCTGGGGTCGAGCGGCAGGCACGGGGAGGTGCTTTTTGGGCAGGGCTTGGAACTGGGACAGGGGCATGACGGGAGGGAGCGTGGGGGGGCGGCGGTCTACGGCGGCCGCCTGCGGAGCGGTCGGAGGGGCGGGGCCGGCGTTCGGGGGGCGGGGCTGAGCAGGGGGCGGGGCAGCCCCCCCGGGGTTCCGCAGGGCGGCGGCCGTCTGCTGGTTGCGGCTGCGGAAGGGGTTGTTGCGGGTTTGAGCCGTGTGCGCCTGCAGGGCGGACTGCGTGAGGGAGTTGGAGTTCGGTGCCGCGGTGGGCGGAGCCTGGAGGACCTGCGCGGGAGCGGCGAGTTGTCTCGCCGGAGGTGCCTGGGCGCCGGGTCCGAGCGGCGCCCCCTGCTGCTGGTTTCCCTGGCGTTGTGGGCCTGTCTGCGGGTCTAAATTCCACGTCCCGGCACGCGCCGCCACGTCAGGGGTCTGCAACGTTTGCGGTCTCTGCTGCGGTGCATTGTGGGTAGCAGCCTGGCCGTGACCGGCGGGAAGCGGCTGGCCGATCGGCGTCCTCTGGACGTCCTCGCCCTGAGGGGCGAAGCGCGTGGGGCGCGCGGTTTGGTTCTGGGGGAGGACAGGGGCGTGAGGGCCTGCCTGGTTGTACGGAGGGGGCGGAGTCGAGGGGTCGGGCTTCAGGGTCACGGTTTTGGCACGTGACCTGGGGCTCCGCTCGGCGGTCCGGGTCTCCACGGGGGGCCTGCTCCGGTCGTTGGGGGCGGAGTCGGGCGGCGGCCTCCCGGGGTCCGAGCGGTCAGTCTTGCCCCGCCCACGGGGCTGGTATTCGTCGGTGGAGGTGTCCGAATCCCCCCGGAACCCGTCGTTGGGGTACGCCGGGGTGCCTCGCAAGCGGTCCCAGGGCATTTGGGAGCGGGCGGGGTCACGCGAGTCACGCGAAACGCCGCGGGTCCCCGCAGGGTCGCGGTCTCGCCCGGGCCTCGGGTTCGAGTCCCGCTGGTAGGTCTGCGTGTCGGCGTTCCTCCTGCTGGCAGGGGCGGGGTTGACCAGGTGCGAGTATCCGGTCTGAACCAGATCGCCGTGGCCCAGCGCGTCGTCGTCGCGGTCGCTCGCGCGGTTATGGGACGCTCTCCGAGATCGATCCGTGGGATGCGACACCCCGGTTTGTACAAGAGGAGCCCTGTCCGAATGCACGATCTGAGCCATGCTGTCCATGTTTTGATGGTTACTGTGTTGTAGCGTGTGATCAGTGTCCTGGTTATTGTGTTGCGGTGTGCGGTTATTGTGCTGGCTGGCGTGCGGTTGTGTATCGTTATTGTGTTGTAGCGAGTGTGGGTCCTGTTGGCCTCCGTTGGGATACGTATTTAGATTCACGTGGACAGTGTTGGGCTGTTGACCTGCGTTGGGCAGCGTGTTCAGGTTCACGTGGACTGCGGGGGGCAAGCCGCTGGGGTGCGTCTGCCCTGTCTGTATGAGAACGTTTGGGTTCTGTTGGCCATTTTGCGGGAACGCGTTTGGGTTCTGCCATCCATTTTGCCAGAACGCCACGCCGTTTGGCGGAAAGGCACCGCCGTTCGCCACGCCGTTTGGCGGAAAGGCGCCGGTGTTCAACTGGCCGTCGAGTTGAGGCACATTGCCGTTGCCTTGGTGATGATGCCGGCGTATGTCGACGCCGCGATAGCCGTCCGGTGGGAGCGCGTAGTCGCCGCGGTGGAGCGTGTCCAGACTGTGTAGCCGCTGGTCACCGGGGCGACCGTTACGAGGGTGAGGCAGGGCTGGCTGGAGAGGAGGGTCCTGAGAGAGAGAGAGAGGCAGAGGGAAAGAGAGGAGAGGGAGGGGAGAGAAGGGGAGAGAGAGAGAGAGAGGGATGGGGGAGGGAAAGAAAAAGAGAGGGGGAGAGGGGGAAAGAGAGGGAGAGAGAGATAAAAAGTTATTGAAAGGAATCCTTTCTGTTATTTACTGGTAGGGATCTTGGTGTGGTCTGACAGCTTGGAGGATGGCGTGTAGAACCAGTTTTTCTAGGCATTTCATTATTATTGAGGTGAGTGCAACGGGCCAGTAGTGATTGAGTTCTGAGGGGCGGGGTTTCTTGGGGACCGGTATGATGGTAGAGGTCTTCCATATTGAGGGTACTGTGGCAGTCCTAAGTGAGGACAGTAACTGGACAAAGTAATAACAACAAAAATAACAACGAGACTATACCAGACGATTGACTAGACTTCACTTCACACAGGTGCGAGGTGGACGAGAGTGCAAAACTGAGTCGTCGCAGCAGAGCATGCGCCGTGCCATTGAATTTTAGGCGAATTTAATTGAGAGAGCGAGAGAGAGCAAAGAAAGCCAGGCGTGAATGACAGAGACAGAGTAGAAGGGTGACACCGGATGACGGACATGGAGCGTAAAACACGTCTCTTACGTGGCGCTGAGGGTACCCGTCTGGTTTAGGATTTTCCGCAGCTTGTCTGAGCCTCCGATCAACTGTCACGTGACACAAGATATCAAGCATGTCAATGGCACTCTTTCATATAAATACCATCAAATATCACACACGTACACATGAGATATCCAGCATGGCAACGGCACTCTTTCATATCAATACCATCAAATATCACACACATACACATGAGATATCAAACATGTCAACGGCACTATTTCATATCAATACCATCAAATATCACACACATACACATGAGATATC
This sequence comes from Anguilla rostrata, assembly GCF_018555375.3. Lineage (NCBI taxonomy): Eukaryota > Metazoa > Chordata > Actinopteri > Anguilliformes > Anguillidae > Anguilla > Anguilla rostrata. The sequence continues at coordinate 4,652,262 of NC_057933.1, read as the reverse complement.
AAGCATGTCAACTGCACTATTTCATATCAATACCATCAAATATCACACACGTACACATGATATCAAGCATGTCAACTGCACTCTTTCGTATAAATACCATCAAATATCACACACACACACACACGAGATATCAAGCATGTCAATAGCACTCTTTCATATAAATACCGTCAAATATCACACACACACACACACACACACACAAGATATCAAGCACTAGCATTCGAAAGCGCCGTTTCTCAAATCAATGGCACGAAATATGACGCACGTGAACACGGCGGTCTTAGCGACAGAAGGAGCGCCGGGCGCGTGGCCTACCTTTCCGCCAGCGCACCAGCAGGAAGATGGCGATGATGATTAAGATGAGCGCCAGAATGCAGCCAATCACGATCCCCGCCACAGCGCCGGCACTGAGGCACGTGGCTGCGGTGATGGAAAGAGAGGGGAAGTGAGAGGAAGAAGAGAGGGAGGGAGAGGGAAGGAGGGCAGAAGAGAGGAATGAGGAGATAGAGAGAGAGAGAGAGAGAGGACAGAGAGAGGGCAAGAGAAATAATGGAGAGGGGTGGGGGGAGAGGGAGGGGGCATGAAAGATAAAAACAGAAGGAAAAAACAGATAAAGAAATTTGCAAACGCTTTTCGCTTTTCACACAACCCGCTTAGCGGAGCAGCTCCTAAGGCACTCCCAGAGCTGAGCGCCGCTCTATTTCGTCATGGCAACAACGGAATCGATCGGCGGCAAGGAGCGCCGCGGGCGGGCGGCCATGACTCACTGACGATGACGACATCCGTCCCCTGCTGAGACGTCCCCCCCGTGACGGCGTTCCTGGCCGTGCAGACGTAGCGGCCGCTCTGATTGGTGGAGAAGGTCTGGATGCTCAGCACGCCGCTGTCCGGTTGGCCGGACGCCACCGGCACGCCGTTTTGTTGCCATGAGAACAGGGCGGGGGGCAGGGAGTCGGACGTGCAGGAGAGCCTCACCGTCTGGCCCACCAGCGCTTGTCCCCCACCGACGCAGTCCGCCTGCAGCCCCCGATCCAAAACAGGGGTGTCCGGACCATCTGAGGGGCGGGGGGGCGACCTCATCATCATCATCATCATCATCATCATCATCGGCATCATCATCATCATCATCGGCATCATCATCATCATCATCATCGGCATCATCGGCATCATCATCATCATCATCATCATCATCATCATCCCCCCTTCCCTCCCCCCCCACAAATGAAGGGAGGTCCTGGAGAATCTATGTGAACGCTTTCACGATGCAGTGAAAGCGTTTTCCCCAACGTAGTAAAGTCAAGTTAACGAAAGTGAGGGCAGAACAGGTGAAGATCAGGGGGGTGTGGGGTTGGTGAAGCCCGGGGGGGTGGGGTTGGTGAAGACTGGGGTGTGTGGGGTTGGTGAAGACTGGGGGGTGTGGGGTTGGTGAAGCTGGGGGGTGTGGGGTTGGTGAAGACCGTGGGGGTGTGGGGTTGGTGAAGACTGGGGGAGTGTGGGGTTGGTGAAGACTGGGGGGTGTGGGTTGGTGAAGACTGGTGGGGAGTGTGGGGTTGGTGAAGACTGGGGGAGTGTGGGGTTGGTGAAGACTGGGGGGTGTGGGGTTGGTGAAGACTGGGGGGAGTTGGGGTTGGTGGGGTGGGGGGTGTGGGGTTTGGGTTTGAAGACTGGGGGTGTGGGGTTGGTGAAGACAGGTGGGGTGTGGGGTTGGTGAAGCCGGGGGGTGTGGGGTTGGTGAAGCCCGGGGGGGTGTGGGGTTGGTGAAGACCGGGGGAGTGTGGGGTTGGTGAAGACTGGGGGAGTGTGGGGTTGGTGAAGCCGGGGGAGTGTGGGGTTGGTGAAGCCCAGGGGGGTGTGGGGTTGGTGAAGCCCGGGGGGGTGTGGGGTTGGTGAAGCCCGGTGGGGTGTGGGGTTGGTGAAGCCCGGGGGTGTGGGGTTGGTGAAGCCCGGGGGGTGTGGGGTTGGTGAAGCCCGGGGGGGTGGGGTTGGTGAAGCCCGGGGGGGTGTGGTCTGACGGGACGGTTTCTGGGCACTCACAGTAGACGGTGAGGCTGTTGGTGGCCGTTTGTGCGCTCACGAGGTTGCTGACGGTGCAGGAGTACTGCCCAGCATCCCCCCTCCGGGCGGGGTTTATCACCAGGAACCCCCCCGAAATCGTCACACGGGAGTCCGGGGTGAGGGCCGCGCCCCCCTTTCCCCAAATCACCCCGGTGTCCGTCCCCTGAGTCCAGGTGCACTGCAGGGTGACGTTACCCCCCTCCATGGCAACGGTGGGGACGAGGAGACGCACACCTACCACTGCATCTGAGAGAGAGAGAGAGAGAGAGAGAGAGAGAGAGAGAGAGAGAGAGAGGGAGGGATAGGGGAGAGAGGAGGGAGGAGGAGGAGAGGGGAGAGAGAGAGAGGGGGAGAGAGAGGGAGGGATAGAGGGAGGAGTGAGAGGGAGGGAGGGAGAGGGGGAGAGAGAGAGAGGGAGGGAGAGGGGGAGAGAGGGAGAGAGTGAGAGTGATGAAAGAGGGAGGGAGAGAGAGAGGGAGGGATGAAGGATAGAGGGAGGGAGGGGGGGATGAGAAACATGAGTTTATTTCAATTAATTTGTTTCATAATCATCACCACCATCGTCATCATCAATTGTACTGAATTTGTTGAACTGTTCTGAAACATGCTGCTGACTGAAATGAAACTGGAGTTAGACCTGTAGACACAGCGCCCCCTCCAGGACTGGAGTTAAACCTGTAGACACTGCAGCCCTCCAGGACTGGAGTTAAACCTGCAGACACTGTGGCCCTCCAGGACTGGAGTTAAACCTGCAGACACTATTGGTCCTTTTTTTTCCAAAAACATGCTTCATATCATCACTAGTTTTCCCCACCTCTTTTTCTTATCACTCTTTATCTTCTCTAGTCCCGTGTTCCCCACACTGGCTTAAATTCAATTGAATTTAATCCATTTTTTTCCATAACAGTTACAACGTACCTGCGGACTGTGGTTGCTGTCTAAAGCATAACAATTAGCTGAGCAAGCAGGCTTATTTACTGCTAGTGCTTCGCGAACAAGAGAAATCAGCAGGGTACCCTTTCGAGAGATTAGACAATTTGCAAGAAATTAAATGGCTGCTTGTGGCAATGATTAGTGGTTATTCAAAAACATAAATAATGGTTATAACGATAACGGCATCGAGGATTATTGCACGCAAATACGAGCAACGCTGTGAAAATTTACCATAACAATAACTCTTTAATAACCGTAATTACAGTACTCATTCGTTCACAATGCGCAGGCTTCGTCATTCAGTGTTTTCCTCAGTCTTTCACAGTTGGTTACGAGCAGCAGTGCCAGAAAAGGCGCTTCTTTCAGTCGAAAACCCGCGAATTGCCAGATGGGGGGCGCCGTGGGGGTTCGAACAAACGGACACGAGGCCGTCCCGGGAACGCGTTCAATTTAAACTCCGAAACGTATGTTTTCTTTTTTTTTCTGTTGTGTGTGTGTGTGTGTGTGTGTGTGCGCGTTGCTCAAAAGCGTTGGGTTCCCAACACACCATGGGTGTTAGAAACAGAAGTTGCTTCTAAACAGTCTGGATGATAGATACTGCTTATACTCCATTTCTAGTGTAACTGACACCTGTTTGGTGTTTAAAAAATTTTATTTTTAAAAGGTAGGACACCTATTGTGTAGCAGTGACACTGTATGAGCAGTAAAAACTAGTCCTTTCTTTAATTAAAAAAAAAAACTCTGTGTAACTGAATTTAGTTTAATCCATGCAGAGTACATACATAGCATATCTCTGTGTGCCAGTCTTTTGCTTCTCAATTTGAAAGGATTTCCCCTGATCTCTTGTGTTGTTTTTGTAGCGTGGAATTTGGCCTTGTCCTTGTCCTTGTCCTTGTCCTTGTCCCTAACCCTAACCCTAAGCCTAAGCCTAACCCTCCCTCCTAATAATAATAATAATAAGATGAATCATCATCATCATCATCATCATCATCATCATCATCATAATAGTGGCAGTGACACTATCAGTATTATAGCCCCTGCGATAGATTGGCGGCCTGTCCAGGGTGTATTCCTGCCTCTCGCCCAATGCACGCTGGGATACGCTCCAGCACCCCCTGCGAACCTGACCAGGAATAAGTGGGTATAGATAATGGCCGGATGGATGGATGATCTCTTTCCCTCCCTCTCTCTCACTCACTCTCTCCCTCTCTCTCTCTCTCCCTCCCTTGCTCTCTCTCTCTCCCCCTCCCTTGCTCTTGCTCTCTCTCTCTCTCTCCCTCTCCCTCTCTCCCTCCCTCGCACTCTCTCTCTCCCTCCCTCCCTCCTCCCTCCTCTCTCCCTCCCTCCCTCCCTCCTCCCTCTCTCCTCTCCCACCCTCTCTTTCTCTCTCCCTCCCCTCCCTTGCTCTCTCTCTCTCCTCTCTCCTCCCTCCCTCCCTCCCTCCCTCCCTTCCTTCCTTCTCTCTCTCTCCTCCCTGCCTCCCTCTCTCCCTCACTCACTCACTCACCGAACACCCTGAGCTGCACGGAGCGGGTGTTGGGGCCCAGCCCGGTGGTTGCCATGGGGTCGACGGTGACGGTGTAGTTCCCGGTGTCCCGCAGCTGGGTGGCGGCGATGCGCAGCTGGGTGGCGCTGATGGTGAGCCTGCCCTGGTACTGAGCCACCGGGTTAATCACCGAGCCGCTAGGCACCCACAGGCCCAGCGTCTCCCTTGCGGGGGACATCCAGGTCACGGACAGCACCTGCGACACCGTCACCACGGTCATCACCGCCTCCACGCCGGACGCCACCAGCACCGGGGCCGGCTGGAACTGGATCGGGACCGGGTCCTGGGACCGGACGACGGGGGGCAGCACTGGGGAGGGGGAGGGGGGGGGGGGAGCGGGACGGGGAGATGGCTGGTTAATGCAGGTCACAAGGCTGATTACATTACATTACATTTATTTAGCAGGCGCTTTTATCCAAAGCGACGTACAAAAGTGCATGTCAAGGTCATTGGAACAGCTACAAATCACAGGTTCGATAAGGTACAATGCTCATTTTGTACAGATTGGGCGGGAGGGGGGGGGGGTAGTGAGTGGTTAATACTGATCAGATTTTAGGCTGGAGGAGTGGTTAACATGGGTCACACGGTAGATTGGGGGAGTGGTTAATTCAGGTAACATGGCAGATTGGGGGAGTGGATAATACAGGTCACATGTTCGATTGGGGGAGTGGTTAATACAGGTCACATGTTCGATTGGGGGAGTGGTTAATTCAGGTCACATGTTCGATTGGGGGAGTGGTTAATACAGGTCACATGTTCGATTGGGGGAGTGGTTAATTCAGGTCACATGTTCGATTGGGGGAGTGGTTAATACAGGTCACATGTTCGATTGGGGGAGTGGTTAATTCAGGTCACATGTTCGATTGGGGGAGTGGTTAATTCAGGTAACATGGCAGATTGGGGGAGCAGTTAAACAGAGTACAGACTTGAGTTTTGTTCCACAGCTGTATTAAAATTAAGTATGAATAGCCAGTCTGGGAGCAGCAAAGTCCTGGCCATTGAGCTCGACCAATGGCCGATTATGGGGCCGGCCTTTCCTGACAGAGCCACAGTCATAAAACCCTGGAATATTAATAAGTGTGGTGTGCACTGTCTGTCTTCATGTACCGCCTCGAAGCACTTTCCCACAAAAGCCAGCTTTTTTTTGCTAAATAAACGGTGGTCTTTAGAATGCCTGGTTAAAGAAAGGTTTAGCATATCTACGAAGAGACAGAGGAAATACATTCCGATTGGACCAGTCGCAGTGCGCCATTTTGGATTCCTCCGATGTTTTTACGGACCGATTGATCCAACGGCATTAGGGCAAGGGTTCGGAAAGCTTCCGGAATGCCCAGCCTGCTCAACAAGTTTCGTACTCTGCCACATCAACTTCACTGATTCAAGTGCACGGAAAATATTAATCTATGAACCAAAAATAGGGAAAAAAGCTGATGGAAAGCCGTTGGAAGTGACTTTGAGGACTGGTTGTGGCCCGGGGCGTTTGAAAACACATGTCTCACCTCTCACCGGCGCTGCTTCAGCATACTAAACCTTTATTTACCCCCCAAGTCTGAAAGCTGAGGTTTATTTAGCGAAACTGTGACTTGGTGAGAAAGATGCGGCGTTTAAAAACAAACAGACCGTGCACAGCAATTTTCCCTCGGCGAGCTAATAAAACTGGACCTTGAGCTTTGAACGGGTTACTGGTTTCATAGAGCCAAAAAGAAAAAGAAAACATTGACACTATGCAGTAATGTATTGTAAAAAAATAAAGGAAATGCAATCATTTAAATTTTGCTCTCGGGTTTTTTTTTTGTTGTTGTTTTTTTTTAAACAAGGTGTCTGTCATGCCTGCTCTGACCCCGCCCCCCTCCGTATTTCTCACGCATACAGGTTTACCCACCCATCAGCCCAGAATCCAATGAATGTGGTCGTGCAACATATTAAAATTTTTTTGGTCTGTCCTGTTTTGCGCACTGTCATTCTCATCGCAGCTTTTTATTTTATTTTTTTTTCCTCTTTACTCTTTTAGGAAAACCTCCTGAGAACAACAAAACAACCGAAGCACTAACAATGACTGAACCCATGATCGGAAACCTCCTATCCATTCTGAGCACTTTTCAGGCAGGAAGACGGGGGGCAGGAGGGCAGGAAGAAGGGGGGGGGGGTGTCTTACCAGCGGACACAATCACGGCAACAACAGGAAGCAGGTTCATTTCCTCTGTTCAGGGAAGCCTGCGGAGAAATAAAATACAGGGAATAAAAATCACAACCTGAAGTCACGTAGATTATGGGAAAATGAGGCCGGACAGGCTGGAGATATGTAGTCCTGTTCAGCAGTGGTCATTGGAACACACAGGAAAACAGAAACGTTTTTGCTGGAACATACACACTCACAAGCAACCACACATTGGGACTTGTGTGTCCACAGCAATCTATTCAAGTCTATACATTCAACACACGTATATATTTATATAATACGCTTACCAGACAACTTCCTCTTTCTCCTCATTGTAGAGTTTTTGAGTAGTTTTTTTTTCCCCCCACTTGTTCGTTTCTGTATACTGAAGAAGGTTCTTTCTAGCCCTTTCTATGGGAAAGCGATTCTCCCCTCCACTTCCTTATTCTCTCCCATACACCTGTTCGTAGGTAATACCTGTCATCTTAAAAGGGCAACAACCCTAGTCTGGTCGTTTGTGAGCCCCACCCATGAGCTTGATGCGCTCTTAAAAGGGAAACAAATTAGCTCCTTTGATTTTTGTTGCAGTCTGAACTGCTGTTGTATATTACTTTAAATAGCATTTTTTTTAAGGCTATGGTGAGCGTGGGGCATAGTCTTTTTTGGATAAGAACTGTCTGAAAACCAGGGAGATGGTCATTCTACTACTACTTCGAAGATATTTCTGGAAGTTTTATCAGTGATGAGCATGCCCGGCACTCATTTAATTAATTTATAATATTACTAATATTTATATTATTTACTGATTTTCTTGGTAACACTTCCATTACAAATTTCGACTATTTATTTATTTGTTTGTTTGCTATGCGGCCAAAGTGGCAGGATTAACAGGAGATCCTCAGTGTGTTCTGTCTAACCGCGATCAATATGCTGACGGTGAACTTCTCTCGACAGAACCGGTTTGTCGGAAACGGCGACGCCCAGGAGCTGCCGAGCGACGGAATGTGCGCTCAGCTCCAGAATGTTTTGAAGATACCTTGCGGTCCTTCCTGCGTAAAAAAAGCTGGCACGCCCGGCGTGTGGCGGCCGTGGCGAAGACACGCCCTCCCCGGAGGTGGGACGGGCGCTCGACTGGCGAATCGACGGAGAACGCGGGACGCAGCGGTGACACATGGCCTAACGCCTCCCCCAGTGGAGTTTCCCCAAATTTTGTTTTCAATCGGCCCTTGAAAACGGGCAAATGTTTTAGTCCACTCCTAGGATATGGGAGGGGTGGGGGGCTGGGGAGGCGGGCCAAATTGATAGGGGGAACATTATTTCATCCTAGCCCAGAACTAAAACCCCAGTGACTCAACTAAGCTTTCTCGAAGGCGAAAATTTAGTTCATTAGTTAAAAATTGAGTGTGGCAGCACTGAGCTAGAACACAAACTTGGTGGCCACACGAACCCCTTTAAAGATAAAAAAAGGACACTCCTTGTAGTGGTTTCGTATTTTAAAACTGTAGCCACTTCTGACCTGGGATAGCCATTAAGTCTACAGGCATCCTTCCCAATGAAGAGTTCCGTCCCGAAAGTAAAATGAAACTATCATTTTATTGCTTTCTTTTAGTTTAAACAAACACAACGAAAAAATACCCTTTGTCCCGTGCAGGTGCATACGTGGTACGGTCGTGCGTTAGAAAACTTTTTTGCTTCCCCGGTCTTACCCCCTCCCACATCCGTAACCATTATCATCCACGTAAGATATACAGGTAAGCATGACGTAACCAGGCCAGGTAAGGTCTTTTGACGGGTAATTATAAGGCATAAATGCATATCATATAATAAATCAAAAGAATCCCAAAATCTAATGCTTACAGTTTCATAGTTCAGTAATTATTAATAATTTTCATTTACAATAACAAAAAACAAAAATAAAAATTCATAAACGGCTCCTACACTCCCATCCTGCATTCTCCCTGTGCAAACAGTTTATCTCTCTGAATCTCACAGCCTCAGCCCGTTCTGTACACAGTCCACACCTCCCTGCTCTGTGGAAAAGCAAGGGAGCCAGTGCTCAAATAGAGGCCGAAGACTTGGTAAATGGACTGCATTTATATAGCGCTTTTATCCAAAGCGCTGTATAATTGATGCCTCTCATTCACCAGAGCAATTAGGGGTTAGGCGTCTTGCTCAGGGACACTTCGACACGCCCAGGGCGGGGGATCGAACCGGCAACCCTCCGACTGCCCGACAACCGCTCTTACCTCCTGAGCTACGTCGCCCCCTCAGTCGAAGAAAATGTGTACGGCCAAAGGCACAACCGACCAAAAAAAAATTAAAATGGCGGAAGGCGTCACCAGCGGGACGGAGCCGTTACGTACAGCAACATCGCCCCGTCATAGAGGCCTGCAACCCGACCCGAGCTTGACGGGACGCCACAAAGCATCTGATTTTCGGGTCGGGTTTTTGGGTCGTTTTTCTTCCCCACCATGCATCTTCTGACCCATTGTCACTGACCCATTTCAAACGACGACTGAAGACTCACCTCTTCAGGCTGCACCTCTCCCCATCCCTCCCTACCCCCCTGTAAATGACTGTAAGCTTAGGGTTGTAACTAGGCAGCTGTTTCGTAGGTGACTTAGGTGCATTAACTGTCTTAACTACTGCTTGTATTTTTTCCATAGACTGCGTTGTTGCCGTTCTCGTTGTGTTAGTGTTAATCAGATTAACCTACAGGGTCCAAGTTAAACTATGCGGTTGTTCCCTGCACTTGGACTGGTACTTCTCTCTAGGGGTTTCGTCATACTTGTTCCTGGTTATGGTTATACACTTTGTTGTACGTCGCTCTGGATAAGAGCGTCTGCCAAATGCCTGTAATGTAATGTAATGTAATCAATAGCTGCCCCAAGCATACTGCTTCTTCTGATGCTTATATGGGTGGGCCGCACCCAGGGTAGCGGCGTTAATTCCTTTATTTATTATTATTATTATTATTATTATTATTATTATTTAAAGGCAAACAAGAACTGCGCCCCGAATGTGGAATGCTGCGTTATCGTCAGGATTCACGGAATAATCAGACGAGATCGCCCAGTATGAGCAGAAACCATGAATGGATACAAATTTTTGTGGCAAAAACGTAACAAAGTTCCAATAAGGTTTCAAAATGAAGAGAGGAGAAGAGGAAAAAATTCAAAGCAGCTTCCAAAAGAGGATAAAAGTGTCCTCAGTTTAAAAAAGGTCTGTGTGGCCTGGGCAACCTCAGTCTAATTCCACTGCAGATTGCAAGTGACAAAATGGAAGACTGTAAACCAATCAGCTGATGGCCTGATTTTAATGAATCAGGCCATAAATATTTTAATGTTAATAAACAAGCCCTTTTTTGGAGATGCTGCTTCTTTTTATTCAGTCTTTTTAATGTTTTTTTTTAAATTTTATTTTATTTTATTTTATTTTTTTAGCAGGCTGCAAATTTATTTGTAAACCGGTACTTAAACCAAGGCCGGATTTAACCTGCTATATTAGGGTGGGCTGGTAGAAATAACAGGTGTGTGGAGTTTGCAGAGAAAAACGACTGGCTTGGTTTTCAAGTGTGCAAAAACAACTTTATTCGAGCAGATGGCTCTGGAAAACATACAATCAGACTGCCACGTCAGGAAGCTCTCCTCTCCCTCGCTAAACCCCCGGCTTATCTCTACCTCCCGGCTGACACGTCACCTGTCAGGTGAGTCTGAGAACGTGGGCGTGTTGCCACAGGGGATTCTGCCTCTCTCCCCCCAGTGCTCACTACAGGTGGCCAATTTGGGCGTAGTTGCGGGCGGGGGGGGGGGGGGGGATATAATGTAGCTGGTCATTGCAGCAACTTCATTACATTGCATTATCATCACTTAGCAGATGCTCTGCTCCGGGTGCGGTTACTTCAGAATAAAAACAGCTGGCTGATATGATGGCAGACATTAAACAATAAGAAGCCAAAGGTTAAGGAGAGGCCATAAGGATAAGGAGAAGGATACGCCGATGGAGAGGGAGAAGCCGAAAGATGAAGAGAATGAGAATTAGAAGAAGGATGCCCCTAAGAAGGAGAAGCCTAAGAATAAGGGAGAAGAAACAAGGATAACGGGCTTTGTAAAAAAAAAAAAAACGGCAGAATTGACGTAGCCTACGCTTTGGCCACGCGCTCTGCCTCCCTAGGTGGAGTCACTTCATTTGCGGTGTCCTGTGAAGGACAGAAGGGCGGCTGACGGTGGCGCGGTGCGTAGCGCACTCGCCTCAGCTGTGCTAGCTGCCGCTCTGTAGGCTCCAGCACCTCCCGCGACCCTGCCCCCGGATGAGCGATAAGTGATATTAAAAAGAGATGACATGAGGAATGGAAAAGAGAAAGTAAAGGTCGCCATTTAGGCTATTTACTGGTTGGGAATGTAAGGTCTGGAGTGGAGAAAAGATCAAAAATAATTCCCCCTTACAGTTTTTATTTATTTATTTATTTATTTATTTATTTTGTCAAGATCACCCCCGCTATGTAACAGTATCGAATAGTCACTATACCCAAGAAACCAAGTGAAACAGAAAGCCAGTCGCAATCCCAATCGTACAGGAACGCTTCTCGTTTTCGTCCTGTTATGTAATATTTAAAACGTATACCTATGTCAGTAGTCTACTTATTTGCCTAGCTACCTGAAATCTGACACGCCAGGAAAGAGGAGTTCCTCGGAGGAGGTTGGTTCGCAGTATCTTAGAAACAGAGTTAGTGTAACAGCCTTATTCTCACCTGTGTGTTTTGTACCTCTTCAAGTAAGTGTGTTTAATTGTTGTCTTTAATTCTGGGCAATGACGCTTTAACACGTTAGTAAGTGTGTTACTAGGGTGTGCCGTGAAATGTTTTTAATTTGATATAATTTAATCTTGGTTGTTTAATTTCCGCCATTCGCTAGTGTTATAGCTAAAGTAGTAGCCTGATGTGGACAGTTTACTCGGTAAATTGGGTGGCCAGGCTTGGTTGAAGTTACATATGTAGGACAAGCCACACTGCATGCACTGAAATTAACTAAGATTTGGGAATTTTGTCGGAATTATTTTAAAAGATCAGACCCAGGGGTGACATTACAAGGGAAGGTATTAATTAATTAAACCACAATTTATTGTGTAAAATACAGCCACAAATTATGGAAACACTGCATTTATTAACAGAGTTTTACGATTGATCGGCTATAATACTTCGCAACCGTTTCTCTTTTTTGGCATAAGACACGTAGGCCAAATATCTAATAAATGTAATATCAACCCTGCTTAAAAATCCAGCTAAGACCGGCTGGGATTCTAACATGGTTGTCTCATTGCTTGTCTGTTGCTGGTCATACCGGGTTTGTGGCTGGTCAAAGCTGGTTACGATGCTAGCTTATATATATGCTGCTGGCTTTAAGCTCAGTGTGGCCATCGCCAATTTGCAGTGTGCTTTTGATGGTTTTCAGATGTCCCTCATAGATCATAAACTTCTTTAAAACACTGATAAAACAAAGTGTACCTATTTCTCAAAGACTAAACAAAAGGTTTCCCCCTATGTTGGTATTCACATTCTCCATGGTGCGCAAATTGAGACTCTTGATTCTTACGAATATTTAGGCTTTTGGCTGCATAGTACACTGTCCTTGAAGACACGTGTGGACAACCTTGCTCAGAAACTTGAAATTAAATTGGGATTCCTTTGTAAAAACAAAGCATGCCTTTCTCCTGCCAATAGGAAAACTATTATACAATCAACTGTTTTGTCTGTATTTGATTATGGGGATATTATCTATGGGCATGCTACTGCTACCACTTTAATACCTCTTGATGCTGTCTATCACAGTGCCTTGCGCTTTATTGCTGGGTATGGTTATCGTACTCACCACTGTTTACTTTGTGATAAAGTTGGATGGCTCTCCTTAACAAAAAGAAGAGAGTGGCACTGCATTTTGTTTATTTATAAGTCTCTTATCATGAAACTTCCCCCTTACCTCTCGACATTAATCACACTGAAGGTCAATAACTATTCCACAAGATCTGATTATTTGATTTTAGACACACCACATGCGAGAACCAAGTTTGGTCCGTCCTGTTTTAAATTCTTTGCCCCTTTTATCTGGAATTCTTTTCAAGACGCACAAGCGCATACACAAACTAACATTCTGTATGTAAATGTTTTGATTGATTGTATGCTGTCTGTTTGTTAATTGTAACATGTGCCTGAACTGTATCTGTCTGTTTCTATGCCTGTATGTGTTTCTTACGTATGTATATAGGTCTCACTTGAAAAAGAGATTCCAATCTCAATGTGATCTCCTATTTAAATAAAGGATTAATAATAAAAAAAGATGGTAGAGTAAGCAGGTGGCCAAACTGGTGGACTGGCTGATTATATAGGCCGGTCAGCCAGTAAACAGTTGGTTGACCAGCTAAAAGTGCCAAGACACTGTGAGGTGGTGGCACCTCTCACTCTGATTTCTGTGGGTTAATTGTCCCTGATGAGGGGCAGGTGTGTGAGTGATATAGTGAGGTGATGGCACCTCACAGGCATTGGCTCTGAGTTAATTGTCCCTGATGAGGGTCAGGTGTGGGAGCCCTATATCTAGCACCTGATTTCTGGGATTCTGTGCAGACTCATTGTTTGTCATGCTCTTGGTGTGTAAGAATCGGCAGAAGTTGCTGCATTGAGCCTATCTGCAAGATTCAATCACCATTTGGTTTCTTCTCTGAGTTGATTACCTCTTAGCGCTGTGGAGGACATTTTGCCCTCGTCTCTTTAGTCTTCCTTTTGTTTTCTACCCGCCAGGCTGCGAGTGTCATTTTGCTTTTGTAAGTTATTCCACTCTGTTTTTCTAGTGGGGTTGTACTTTCTGTGTAGCTACGCTGTGGCAGTGTTTAGTTTCTTTTAGTTTTCTGAGTCCACTGACAGAAGTTTCAGTGAGTGGAGGGAGTGATTATTTAGCTCTTTATTATTTGGTATTTCCCCTGTCCCTTTCTATCGCTCGGCGGTTTTGTGGTTACCCCTCGGGGTTTACTTTTAGATCCCCTCGGTCCGCAGTTGCGTCCCACCGTGACAGACACGTCTTAAATCACCTTATTTGAGTTGGAGTTTTCCGCAGGGAACATCAAACAAAAAATAATAAATAATTCGCATTTATGTTAAACAAATAATAATCACTACATCTTCTTGTATAGTAATTCATGCCTACATAATTGAGCAGTTTTATGTAGAGTATCTTGCAACTAGACATTTTATAATCATTTTTCTAAAAGTTTATTAACAATAATAATAATAATAATCTTGAACATATTTCTTTGTTCAGTATTTTTCTATATTCATGCAAATAAAACTCTTGGCTTTAAGAATTAATTTTAAATTACTGGTGGTCATTTACTTTTTTTTTTTCATTTACATTTATTTGGTCGACGATTTTATCTAAAGCGACGTACAATAGGTCTCTACTCGTGGTTAAGAAGGTAATAGTTCCGTATACATTTTTACAGGGCATAGATAAAACTTAATTGTACTAATCTTCTTCTTTAAATCCAATGTGTCCATAATTTGTCCCAGTACTGTTTAAGGATGTCTTGCATCGCTGAAAACCATCAGACTGTATGTAAAGTGAATAGTTTTGAAAGCGTGTGGAAAGAATGAGTTGAGATTTATCAAAGCAAGATAACAAACACTAAAACACCTTTTACATATTTTATTTAATGTTTTCAAGGCTCCGAGTAGTCACAATTGTTGCCCTGATATCAATGACTACACTGGAAACACTCATTGTGGGCTACGTTTTAACCGCGGGTCTTGGAGACCAGTCCCATTTCCGTTAATTGTGTTAACACTGTGAACACTCTTGAAAGTAAGTGTTTGGTTTACGATTCCAGACGAAACATCCACGCCACCACGGCCATATCGCCGTCTCCAGTAGACACGAAACGAGACAGACACAGTATTCGTCCACTTGTCTGAGCCTTCGTCAGTCAGGTAACTTTTTTAAACATTTAACATTGCCAGCGGAGAGTGGTTGTGCGCGTAATTGCGTTACACTTCGTTTAAATGCTGTAATAGGCTATGCGAATATCGCGGTTTGAATGGCGTGCGAATCGCAATGACCGGGAAATTCCGATCAGAACGTTTAGATGACAGTCGCTGTTGATGACCGTGCAAGCTGACTCTTTTACACGTAGGCCTATTTTAATTCTTCAGAGCCAAATCAAGTTATTCGGAAACGAGAGAGGCACTGCATTTTGGTCATTAAGGTTGAAATTGAATTTAAACTTTTCTAATTTATTTTTTATTATTTTTTTAAAATTTACTTTAACAACATTGAACAGAGACTGCAGCGCCTTTCACGGTATGGGTTTGTTTGAATCAATGAAGCTAACAAAATGCTGTTGCTTTAAATTTCTTTAAGTTTCTTTTCACCTGGGTAAACGAAACCGTGGTTACTACTCCACATTCCACTTGTCAAGGCTGCTGTTCCGCATACTTTTTGAGTTTTGGATAGTTTCTTAAGCACATCGCTAGGGAAGAATCATTCTACGTTCTCCTTAATGTGACGATGGGCACGCTGTGCACACACTTAAAGCCGGGCACCCACCGCACGCGTATCGACCGCGAGCGCACTACGCGCGTATTACGCGCGTAACTGAAGCGTAGTTGAAGTACTGTTATTACAACGGCAGCGGGCGACGTCGTCTCCACCAGATGCGAACGCGTCGCGTACCGGCTGCGAAGCTCGCGCGACACAAGCGAACTGAAGCGTAGTTTTTCGCTTCAGTTCTATTTTTTCGGCTTGTCGCGCGTCACGATGGCCTGTTTATACACAGAAATATGCTCTAAAATGCTAGGTATACATGCTCTGATTTATATTTCATCCTTATATTACTGGGGGTGTGTCCCTAGTTACATCCCAGATATTTTATAAGCAGCTAAATAAATACAAGCCTTTTCGTTTTGTAAAAATAAATAAATAACTGGAACCTGGGGAAAAGGCAAACTTAGTTTCGCTGTCTTATTTTGCGGAGGGGGTGGGGTAAATTTGAAAATACACCACAGAAAGACGTAGCCTATTGAATGACGTAGAAGTGAATGCACCGAGCAGCGGTTTGTTAGCTTGAGTGTTGGAAGGTAGTTTTTAACCAACCATTGCTCAGCCTATTTGACTTATCCGATGTCTTCGTTCGCCGTGCTTTCAAAAAGGGCTTGTTAATAAAAATCAGATAACCACAGAGCTTTAAAAAAAAATCAGATTATCAGAAAATGCACCTATTTTATAAATGAAGTTGTAAGCAAGCCTTTATTGCACTTGTACTTCAAAGCTTCCGGTGTTCATGGCGTTGTGGTGTTCATATCCCTTCAAGATTAAACTGTTACTGTCTTTTTCATGATTAGCTGATTTTACTAAATCTGATCCTATAAATGTTTTGACGTGAATGACAAGACAACACGGGAATTCCCAATGGTTGATTACAGATTATTTATTATTATGATCATTACATATTCTTCATGAAATTGGCACGCTTGTTAACCAAGCAAATAAATGAATACAGTTATACTATATTCCTAGTAGTTCTCGCAGTCTGCAGTGGGATTACATCGTGTATTTCACGTTTGTTCACGACTGTTGATTACGGGTTAAGTGAATACTTTGGTGAGAGACCCTTTTCAGTTTGTTAATTTGGTAATATTTCGTTAACTCGTAAATACGTGAGAAAGTAAACGCTTTCAAGAATTACCATAAACTTAAATCGCAACGTAGCCTGCATAACAATAAAACTCAAACTGTATTCATTTATTTGCTTGGTTAACAAGCGTGCCAATTTCATGAAGAATATGTAATGATCATAATAATAATAATAATAATAAATAATCCGTAATCAACCATTGAGAATTCCCGTGTTGTCTTGTCATTCACGTCAAAACATTTATAGGATCAGATTTAGTAAAATCAGCTAATCATGAAAAAGACAGTAACAGTTTAATCTTGAAGGGATATGAACACCACAACGCCATGAACACCGGAAGCTTTGAAGTACAAGTGCAATAAAGGCTTGCTTACAACTTCATTTATAAAATAGGTGCATTTTCATCGGCAAGACCACTAAATAATCTGATTTTTTTTTTTTTAAAGCTCTGTGGATTACCTGATTTTTATTAACAAGACCCTTTTGAAAGCACGGCGAATGAAGACATCGGAGAAGTCAAATAGGCTGAGCAATGGTTGGTTAAAAACTACATCCCAACACTCGAGCTAACAAACCCCTGCTCGGTGCATTCACTTCTACGTCATTCAATAGGCTACGTCTTTCTGTGGCGTCATTGAGTGGAATGTTGTTATTCTGAAGCTATTGTTAGACAATTGTTTACCTCTTGGTCATCCTCCTATATATTTTGGAACAATAGAACACAGTTACGCCCCATATCTTGGGGCTCCCCTTGGGTCCGGGGCAATTACTTATTTTGTACAGCCATTTCTAGCCGAACAATGAACACTATTCTGGTCTAACATCTGCAAAACCGACTAGGCAGAAGAATAAGCTACAGAGGCAGAAGAATAAGCTACAACAAGATTACCTGCAGGGTCCAAGTTAAACTATGAACAAAAAGCCTCGCAGGGCGAAATTCACAAACAAAAAATTCTCAAAAAATTCACAAGAAAACAAAAATACAAAAATACAAAAACGAGGGAAAACAGGGCGGGCGGGCAGCAAACCGAACAAACCAAACCAAAGCAAAAGATTCCAGCGCCTGAGTCGGCGAGAGGGAGACTTAAATAGAAAGACGGAGACGAGACACAGGAGGGCACGATGAACAATCAAGCCACAGAGAGGGAGGGGAACACGAGACAAAACGCAACTAATAATTAGATAACGAGAAACAATAAAACAATCAACTGAACACAAAACAGAGGTACCGCCATCTGGCGGGCCAACAGAGAACAACAAGGGGGAAGACAACAGAACCCTGACAGGTTTAGCCTCATATTGTAGCTTTATAAAGCACAAACACGTGTGATGTGTATTTTTTTTCTTCCGTAAAAGCAGTAAAAAAAATAAACAAGTTGTTTTGAACTTAAATGTGATAACCAATTTTTCAGTGTGCCTTCGTCCATCGCAGAGTGTGCATAATTAAATACTATTCAAAAATGTGAAGTCACATGACTGATTTTGTGTATGGTTGCTGAAAACAATGGGGTGAGTCAGCTTTTTCAGTGACTCGAATCGCTCAAATGCCCTCCGTTTCTGTTTCTACTTCAATAATACACAGAGGTGTTATTCATTTTAGTCATGTATTTAGAAACTTGTTCTGTAAGTTTTTTGTTGTTGTTTTTTTTTTTTTAAAGGTCATGTTACCGCAGCTTTACATTTCAGTGCAGAAGGACACGGAAAGGAGGTGTAACTATTGTAACAGCCATTTCTCTGGTCTTCTCAGGTGCATGAATGGAATTGCTCGTGAGGCGCTGGCATCTCGCTCCGGTGCTGGCACTGCTGCTGGTGCTGGTGCAATGTGAGTTCAGCTCTGTTCACAGATGTGTCTGACTGAAGGAAGTTAGGGCATAAAAAGATACAAGTTCATGGTGTAAACTTTAATCAGCCACATCTATAGTCACTCTTTATAGTCCATTTCTTAAATGGAACGTATCGCGAGGTGAAATTGTTGACGGTAGATGTTCTTATTGTTTTTTTGTTGTTTCTTAATTCTGCTCAGGGGCGTGGCCATGCGTCTGTTTGACGGTTGAATTTCCGAGTGAGCGGCCGCTCAGCGTGGCTTTGAGCCGGACCCTGGTTCTGAAGGCGACGATCAATAAGACAACAGTGGAGAAGGTGCGGGATCTGGCGTGGAACATAGTGGAAGGTCAGACTGGGTCAAAGTTCAGAGTTTACCCCCCCGCCCGGAATGCCCGTGTGTCCGTCGAACAGGACGGAGCAACACTGAGGGTGCTTAATCTCACCAAGGAGGACTTCGGAAATTACACCATAACCGTCACGGACGGCGATGGACATCAGACGTCCGCCCGTCGAACCGTGACAGAGAGCGGTGAGCTGGCGCCCGGTCGGCGGTAGAGTTTCGTCTTTTCGGCGACTCGCGGGGGGCCAAACGGCTTCTCCTGTCTCCAGCGCCAGTTACACCGCAGCTGCTGTGCGGCTCTGACAGCTTCTGATTCATGCTGTTTATCTCTCTCTCTCTCTCTCGCTCCCTCCTTCCCTCTCTCTTTCTCTCCCTCCCTCTCTCTCGCTCCCTCCTTCCCTCTCTCTTTCTCTCCCCTCTCTCTCCAGCCTATCGCTAGGCTGTCCTCACCGAGTCTATCGCTCTCTCTCTGCTGCTGTTCCCTCTGTCTCTCTACCTTTCTCTCACACACACTCTCTCTCTCTCTCTGTCTCCCTCCCTCTCTCTTTCTGTCTCATTCAAAATGACGATGGTCTGTTGGCTTGCTTTGTGAAGCAAATGAAGAACACTGACTAACACGCGATGAGTCAAATTTGAATGTGTTTTCTCTGTTTTACATGTTTTGTTTTCTCTCTGTCTCTCTCACTCACTGTACACACACCCACAAACACAAGTCCACACACACACACACACACACACATGCACGAACGCACTCACACAAACACTCACACACACCTATGTAAATATTTGTGCATATTTTATTTGCAGAAGTCGCACCCAGTGTGTCAATCCGTCTCCTCTGTGAGGTATCCCATGATTCTGAGCAGTGGGACATTCCCAAGTTTGTGTGGCTGGCGGACGGGGTTGAAGTGCCAAGCTCGACCCCCAATCTCTCGGCCAACGGCAGTAAGCTGTCTCCATTTGAGACCTGCGTGCGCAATTACACGTGCACCGTAAGCAGCAGTCTGGGGACCAGCTCAAACCACTTCTACAACACAGGTACGGCTCCTGATTTCCTCTCCACCAATCCGTACACCGCATTTACGTAAATACTCGGTGCACTTTTAAAATTTTTATTTGTTTATTTCAAAGGGACAATTGACGGTAACTTAGTAACTGCCCCAGAATGATCTTGATAGCTCAATTTTATATGAGGTAATGGAGGCAGCAAATTTAGGCAAGGTAAAAAGCAGGCAAATTTACAAAAAAAATATGTACAAGCAGCAATAACCAGTCCTTGGTGAAACTGAAATAGAAGAGTTGGCAATCTTACCTTCGCACCATCACTCAGCATTATATTACTTTAATGCAGCAGCGCCATTTATCCTGACGGACATACCACGCATCCACTTCAATTATATGGCCAATAGTATCAGGCCTGGCTAACAAGCGTGTGTATGTACGTCACTAAAGTGCTAAATATAAGTTAACTATGCTAACATAGAACTGTAGCACAGCTCATAAATACATACAGATGACACCCATTGTCTCATCCTGTCGTTGGACCACCCATTTTAATGAATTGATCTTGGTAAACATCCATGCCAGTTGTCCGATTAAAGTAATTGAATTAAATACTCTCATCTTTCAAATGCCATGTTATATGTATAGCCATGTATGTGAATTGCATGAATGCAGTGTAAGCAATTAATTTCAAATAAGTTTCAGTTGGGCTTTACTTATTTGTGAACCGGGCCGACAGTTGGCGCATGGGTGGTATATTCCAGATCCCAGATATCAACTGTAGTATCTTCTCAGTATAACTGATCTTCACATTGTCCCCGAATGTTCACTGAAAGGGTACATTTATCCACGAGATGAAATAATCTGTGGATATGGGCAAACAAATGGGAAAACATTTTGCCACGTCCTTGTTTAAGAAATCTGCAACCGAAGCCGGCGATTAAGAATAATTAAATATTGATTAGGACGTAAATTAATTGCTTGATTGCAGAGTCAGGAGGAAAAGAAAGGGAAACCGATGAGGGCAGTCATTTTAAAAGTCTGTCTGCTTTAGTCTCCTCTCACTGGGCATCACTGCTGTTGTTTTCAGGCTGCTCATGGTTTTTATCTGCTGTGCTCTAGGCTGTGATACAAATCCGGACAAACCGGAGAACGGAGGCCAGGATTGTACCACACTCCGGGTGCTTGTGGGAATTCTGTCTGCCATCCTGGTATCAGTCATCATTTACTGCGTTTGGAGAAAATGGTATTTGACTGGCTTCTTGTAATTTTGAAGGCATTTTTTTTTTTTTAAACATTTTTTTTTTCTGTTACTCATTTCTGTTACTCTGTTATTCTTAAATTTATACTGTCTTAAAATTGATCTCTCTTGCTGTTCACCTGTCAGTAGGCATAGAAACACTGACCCACCAGCTTCCATCCCGGATCAGGAACTGAAACTCCAGGGTGCCTCAGATGCGGACCGATGACACGAGGCTCGGCTTCGACTGAAATGGCCGTGGCGTTCCTCAAACAAAACGTTAAAAACGAGGAATGGTAAATGGTAAATGGACTGCATTTATATAGCGCTTTTATCCAAAGCGCTTTACAATTGATGCCTCATTCGCCAGAGCAGTTAGGGGTTAGGTGTCTTGCTCAAGGACACTTCGACATGCCCATGGCGGGGTTTGAACCGGCAACCCTCCGACTGCCAGACAATTGGTCTTACCTCCTGAGCTATGTCACTCCTGTGTCTGTGTCTGTGTCTGTGTCCTTCATTTGCTTCACAAAGCAAGCCAACAGACCATCGTCATTTTGAATGAGACAGAAAGAGAGAGGGAGGGAGACAGAGAGAGAGAGAGAGTGTGTGTGTGAGAGAAAGGTAGAGAGACAGAGGGAACAGCAGCAGAGAGAGAGTGTGTGTGTGAGAGAAAGGTAGAGAGACAGAGGAAGACTCCGCATGCTGCTCTTCAGCGCCCCCATTTACTCAGTGAAGTACAAACGGGCCTCTGGAGAGCAGATTAAGAGGGCGGGGCCAGTCCTGTATTTTTTTATAAAAGCTCAGGAACATTGCAGACCTCAAGATGCTCTAGTGATTGTAACTCAGGGTGGCGGCGTAGCATGATGGGTAAGGCGCTGGTCTTGTAAACTGAAGGTCACAGGTTTGATTCCCCGGTAGGACACAGCCATTGTACCCTTGGACAAGGTGCTTAACCTGCATTGCTTCAGTATGTATTCAGCTGTATAAATGGATGCAACGTATAATGCTGTGTAAATCACACTGGATTGGTAATATAATGCTTGTAGTGTAATGGAACTCTCTTGCTTTATTTTTATCTTGGCTTCTGGCGTTTCAGAATGCTGCCACCAGGCTCTAGCACAACAGAAAAGATGACATCACTCCTATTTTCGCCCCTTTTTGCATGGGCGAGGCGTGGGTTCGATTGCCAATAAGATGTAGGAGTGAATTTAAGATTTTACTGATCACTTCTTTAAAGTACTGCATTGGTTTAGCCGCTGTTTATGTTCCGAACCTTTTATCCCCCTGTGAGCCAGCCTGAGATCCTTAAGGCAGAGGCAAGGTGAAGGCAAGAACATTCTGGCTGTTCTAAAATCTAGACTGGAAAACAAACTGTGACTGGGCCCCTCACTGTTAAGGCCTCTGAACTCTGGAGCAGCTTGGGCGAGGTCAGGCCAGCCGAATCATCGTAACCGGGTTTAAGTTACTTCTTAAACCACATTCTTTTCAGAAAGGCTTCTTATTGATTGTTGTTTTTTTTTTGTTTTATGTGCAATTTGTTTATGTGTGAGAAGTATATCTGAAAAGACTATGAACTGCAATCTGATTACCTAAGACCTTCTACCACAAAGACGTCTACTCCAAATCAAATATTATCAAAATAAAATCTAAATGGTATGGATGGGACCCATTAATATTTGGTGCAAGCACAAGTGAATGCATGACTTATGCCATGCTCTACTAACACCTCTGGACATAGTATCCCTATGGTGTGGGGGAATACCATTGAGACACTAAGTCCAAGAGAGGTAGCAGAGCATGATATATGTGATGCTTTTCACCTGTACAAGCAATATGTACTAATAAACTGTACAAATTATCTTTGCCGTACCAGAGTAATAACAAGCCACATTTTCTTTCATGGCGTTTATTCAATTTAAGTTTAAGCTTAGTTGATGAATACTGAAAAACAAACTGGGGAAAAAGGGAAGACATTATTTACATGTCATTTTGGTAAAACTTTTTTTTTATTTTTACAGCTTTATGTCTTGAGTTTGTTAGCTGTCTTTTCACCTGTAATGTTTATCAAACAGGTATTCTACCTGATCGGCCCACGCTGGTGAGGGAGATTCTGCAGAGCCTGGGGCATTTGGTCAACAGTACCACCTACAGTCCTGCCCTAACTGACGCAGAGCCTGGGGCATTTGGCCAACAATGTAATTTATGCCCTAACTGCGATGGCCAAGCAGTTTGAGAGGATTCAGCACAATCCTGCTGGACTGCTGACTGGCATACCGTTCCTTTGGTAAAGGAGTAACCCAGATTGGGGTGACATAGCTCAGGAGGTAAGAGCGGTTGTCTGGCAGTCGGAGGGTTGCCGGTTTGATCCCCCGTTGTGCCGAAGTGTCAAAGTGTCCCTGAGCAAGACACCTAACCCCTAATTGCTCCCACGAGCTGATTGGTACCTTGCATGGCAGCCTTCCACCGTTGGCCTGTGAGTGTGTGTGAATGAGAGGCATCAATTGTAAAGCACTTAAAAGCGCTATATAAATGCAGTCCATTCCATTTAAGAGCCAGGACCTTCTTGCTGTGAGGCGACAGTGCTACCCACTGCACCACCGTGCTGCCCACCACTTGTCCATTTAATAGTCAAGCTAGCTTAGTTGGCTATCGACAGCCGGAGACCTCATTTAGGTATGGCAATGCTCACCATACTTTGGATTCCTAGACTTTTTTTATTATCTCCGCCAGGCAGAGCCTAAAAGGGAACATTCGTTTGGTCGCGTGCGTGTGTGTGTGTGTGTGCGTGTTTGTGCGTGTGTGTGTGTGTGTGTGTGTGTGTGTTTGTGCGTGTGTGTGTGAGTGTGTGTGTGTGTGTGTGTGTGTGTGTTTGTGCATGTGTGCGTGTGTGTTTGTGCGTGTGTGTGTGTGTGTGTGTTTGTGCGTGTGTGTGTGTTTGTGCGTGTGTGTGTGTGTGGGTGTGTTTGTGCGTGTGTGTGCGTGCGTGCGTGCGTGCGTGCGTGCGTGCGTGCGTGCGTGCGTGTGTGTGTGTGTGTTTGTGTGTGTGTGTTATAAATGCAGTCCATTTGCCAGATTGCGAAGTGGGCAGCAGCACTTAAGCACGCCGCCAGACAGCCAGGCCCCATTATTGGCGGGAAACTAAACGACTAGCGATAACAGTCGCCCGCAGAACCACAAAAAAAAATAATAATAATAATAATAATAATAATAAAATAATAATAATAATAATAATAATAATAATAATAATAATAATAATAATAATAAATGGTTCCAAGAGGCCTCTGACGGCTGGACGTCCCAGGATAGTCAGTAGTGGTCCTGAGCGTGAGTACAGTAGGCCTGCAACAAACAATAAAAGGGAAACGGGCAGCCGAATTTAAATTACCGGAGTCGGTGGCAATGAGCTGCTCACACCAGACGTAAGCGATGCATCGGCACGATCATAACTTATCTCTGAGAAAAGCAAAACAAACAGCAACAAAAAAAATATTAAAATACAGACAAAGTACAGTTGGTGTGTGTGTGTGTGTGTGTGTCGGGGGGGGGGGGGGGGGGCTGCATTGGGAGAGGAAGATTTTGGACAGACAAATGTTTAGTTTAGACATATTCCTGTTGTGTATTTGTTTGTTTGTTTGCGTGTGAGAGAGAGAGAGAGAGGGAGAGTGTGTGTGTGCATGCGTGTGTTTGTCTGTGTTTCTTTCATGCGTGTGTCTTTGTTATACAACAACTTCAATGCACAATACTTCATTAAAATGTATTAAATCTGTCACTGCACAACAATTTAATTACTGTTATTACTGTTACATCATTTATTACTTTACTGTTTACTGGTGTTATGCCAGTGTAGAAAATTTTACATTTTATAACGGTGAACTTTGCTCCGCCCACAATCTAAATTCTGGGGGCATTTCTGAAAATGGCTCTAGTCATTAGTGCATGAAATCATTTTTCATCTTTACATTTAAACAAGCTCTTACATTTACATTTAAGTGAGAAAAATAAGAAAAGAAGTAGGCCTGGCCTACAAAACCACAGACGATACAAAAATTGTCAGTGGCATATTCTTGGGGCGTTTTTGCCCCCTTTAAAAAATGTAGGGGCATTTTAAGATTTGTATTGGCCTTTCCCTTTGCTCCCCTACATTTCCTAGTACACTGTGCTATGTTATTAACTGCTTTAAGCCTAAACACACATTTTGAATTGTCATTTGCAGCCAAGCAAATCAACAGAACGGTGAGACACACTGACTACCACGAGAAAGCTGACGAACCTGCCTACATAAAGTACCAGCACCTTTATAACACGTGATAACCACAAACAAGAATGTAGCGTACATTACATGGCAGTTTACTCAAACGTCTTCAAATGCAGTTGACAGTCACATCAAATCGTGGTAGAGATTCCGTTAATTCTAGCCAGACAGCACGCGTCATTAAACTATACATATTGCAGAAAAGACGAACTTCAACCTCCAGGTCGCCGCTACGTTGACAAAAAACAAGCCAATAACAAACGCCGCCGAGCGCCGGCTCATATCTGCCCCTCTCCGCACGCTGCAGCGAAAACCTTCCGTCAACTGCAGCAGAGAATTGCAACCGTAGCTTGCCACAATATTCCAAAATATTGTTATTGTTTTTTAATCGAGGATCAAGAAAAGTGACTGGCTCGTTTCTCTTGAATTCAGGTAAGGTGCTGTAGAATATTTAGCTTGAATGGGAAAGGAGACTTTGGTGCCAATACACTGCTACTGCATCGTAGCACGCAATTTGTTCATATACGGTGAGACATCAAACTGAAGATCTGATGCTTATATGGGTGGGCCGCACCCAGGGTTGCGGCGTTAATTCCTTTATTTTTTATTATTATTATTATTATTATTATTATTATTATTATTATTATTTAAAGGCAAACAAGAACTGCGCCCCGAATGTGTGGAATGCTGCGTTATCGTCAGGATTCACGGAATAATCAGACAAGATCGCCCAGTATGAGCACAAACCATGAATGGTTACGAATTTTTGAAGTGGCAAAAACGTAACAAAGTTCCAAGAAGGTTTCAAAATGAAGAGAGGAGAAGAGGAAAAAATTCAAGGCAGCTTCCAAAAGAGGATAAACGTGTCCTCAGTTTAAAAAAGGTCTGTGTGGCCTGGGCAACCTCAGTCTAATTCCACTGCAGATTGCAAGTGACAAAATGGAAGACTGTACACCAATCAGCTGATGGCCTGATTTTAATGAATCAGGCCATAAATATTTTAATGTTAATAAACAAGCCCTTTTTTGGAGATGCTGCTGCTTTTTATTCAGTCTTTTTAATTTTTTTAAAATGTATTTTATTTTATTTTATTTTTTTAGCAGGCTGCAAATTTATTTGTAAACCGGTACTTAACCAGGGCCGGATTTAACCTGCTATATTAGGGTGGGCTGGTAGAAATAACAGGTGGCCAATTTGGGGGGCGTGATGTTCTTGGGGGGGGGGGGCGGGGGGGTTGTGCAAATTTCTTAATTTTTGATTGGGTGGGCGGGGGCTGTTGGAGCTGTCGAGGGGGTGTTGTTGGATGAAAATTTCTTACATTTTTTGATTGGGTGGGCGGCGGGGGGCTGTTGGATGAAAATTTCTTACATTTTTTGATTGGGTGGGCAGGACGCTCGTTTCCCAATAACTAAACCCTCATTGGTAAGTGCACTTAATTCTTTGTTGAGTGTTGAGTTAGTTATGATGGCTGGAGTGCCTTTAAAATGGATTAGAGATTCCATGAGGATTTAATGTAGCTGGTCATTGCAGCAACTTCATTACATTGCATTATCATCACTTAGCAGATGCTCTGCTCCGGGTGCGGTTACTTCAGAATAAAAACAGCTGGCTGATATGATGGCAGACATTAAACAATAAGAAGCCAAAGGTTAAGGAGAGGCCATAAGGATAAGGAGAAGGATACGCCGATGGAGAGGGAGAAGCCGAAAGATGAAGAGAATGAGAATTAGAAGAAGGATGTCCCTAAGAAGGAGAAGCCTAAGGATAAGGGAGAATAAACAAGGATAACGGGCTTTGTAAAAAAAAACAAAAAACGGCAGAATTGACGTAGCCTACGCTTTGGCCACGCGCTCTGCCTCCCTAGGTGGAGTCACTTCATTTGCGGTGTCCTGTGAAGGACAGAAGGGCGGCTGACGGTGACGCGGTGCGTAGCGCACTCGCCTCAGCTGTGCTAGCTGCCGCTCGGTAGGCTCCAGCACCTCCCGCGACCCTGCCCCCGGATAAGCGATAAGTGATATTAAAAAGAGATGACATGAGGAATGGAAAAGAGAAAGTAAAGGTCGCCATTTATTTACTGGTTGGGAATGTAAGGTCTGGAGTGGAGAAAAGATCAAAAATAATTCCCCCTTACAGTTTTTATTTATTTATTTATTTTGTCAAGATCACCCCCGCTATGTAACAGTATCGAATAGTCACTATACCCAAGAAACCAAGTGAAACAGAAAGCCAGTCGCAATCCCAATCGTACAGGAACGCTTCTCGTTTTCGTCCTGTTATGTAATATTTAAAACGTATACCTATGTCAGTAGTCTACTTATTTATTTATCAGGTGACAGGTCCGTATTTCGAATTTTGAGCACGGTCCCACCTTCCGCAACCGTGACAGACACGTCTTAAATCACCTTATTTGAGTTGGAGTTTTCCGCAGGGAACATCAAACAAAAAATAATAAATAATTCGCATTTATGTTAAACAAATAATAATCACTACATCTTCTTATATAGTAATTCATGCCTACATAATTGAGCAGTTTTATGTAGAGTATCTTGCAACGAGACATTTTATAATCATTTTTATAAAAGTTTATTAACAATAATAATAATAATAATAATCTTGAACATATATTTCTTTGTTCAGTATTTTTCTATATTCATGCAAATAAAACTCTTTTGGCTTAAAGAATTAATTTTAAATTACTGGTGGTCATTTACTTTTTTTTTCATTTACATTTATTTGGCCGACGATTTTATCTAAAGCGGCGTACAATAGGTCTCCACTCGTGGTTAAGAAGGTAATAGTTCCGTATATATTTTTACAGGGCATAGATAAAACTTAATTGTACTAATCTTCTTCTTTAAATCCAATGTGTCCATAATTTGTCCCAGTACTGTTTAAGGACGTCTTGCATCGCTGAAAACCATCAGACTGTATGTAAAGTGAATAGTTTTGAAAGCGTGTGGAAAGAATGAGTTGAGATTTATCAAAGCAAGATAACAAACACTAAAACACCTTTTACATATTTAATCATTTTATGTCACAATGGTTGCACTGATATCAATGACTACACTGGAAACAAACTCATTTGGGCTACGTTTTAACCGCGGGTCTAGGAGACCAGTCCCATTTCCGTTAATTGTTAACAGGAGGGGTCTGGCTGGCATGTATGGTTTGAAAATCAGAGACGGGGAAGAAGCAAGTGGGCTTGGTAACATGATGAATGAGGAGGAATTTGTCACCGGGGCTGGTGCTGTAAATGCAGCTGATAATGCAGCGGGTATGCTGTGTAAAAGCTGCGTATGTCGCTCTGCATGAGAGCATCTGCTAACTGGCTGCACTGTGATAATGTCATGTAATGCAGCCCCTCCCATGTTAATCTTTCACCATGTCCGTTTCAAAGATCACTTCATCCAGGATCCACTAGTCATGAAACAAACTCTGGATGCAGTGAACTCAGTCCTGCTCCTGGAGTCCATCACACGTCATACAAATTTCTCCACTGACCACCAAGGCAAGGGCGTAATTTATCATTTTAAAACTTTGCCCCGAACCCAAGGGGAGCCCCAAGATATGGGGCGTAACTGTTTTCATTTGTTCCAAAATATATTGGAGGAGGACCAAGAGGTAAACAATTGTCTAACAATAGCTTCAGAATAACAACATTCCACTCAATGACGCCACTGACTATGGGAGTGCCGAAGATAGCCTGAGTGACAGCGATAGATTATTTACTGGTGACGTCATAATTGTAAAGAAGAGTATGTGCACAGCGTGCCCATCGTCACATTAAGGAGAACGTAGAATGATTCTTCCCTAGCGTCATGTTACCGCAGCTTTACGTTTCAGTGCAGAAGGACACGGAAAGGAGGTGTAACTATTGTAACAGCCATTTCTCTGGTCTTCTCAGGTGCATGAATGGAATTGCTTGTGAGGCGCTGGCATCTCGCCCCGGTGCTGGCACTGCTGCTGGTGCAATGTGAGTTCAGCTCTGTCCACAGATGTGTCTGACTGAAGGAAGTAAGAGCATAACAAGATACAAGTTCATGGTGTAAACTTTAATCAGCCACATCTTTAGTCACTCTTTATAGTCCGTTTCTTAAATGGAACGTATCGCGAGGTGAAATTGTTGACGGTAGATGTTCTTATTTTTTTTTTTTGTTGTTGTTTCTTAATTCTGCTCAGGGGCGTGGCCATGCGTCTGTTTGACGGTTGAATTTCCAAGCAAGCGGCCGCTCAGCGTGGCATTGAGCCGGACCCTGGTTCTGAGGGCGACGATCAAAAAGACACCAGAGGAGAGGGTGCTGGATCCAGAGTGGAGCATGGTGGAAGGTCAGACTGGGTCAAAGTTCAGAGTTTACCCCCCCGCCCGGAATGCCCGTATGTCCATCGAACAGGACGGACTAACACTGAGGGTGCTTAATCTCACCAAGGAGGACTTCGGAAATTACACCATAACCGTCACGGACGGCGATGGACATCAGACGTCCGCCCGTCGAACCGTGACAGAGAGCGGTGAGCTGGCGCCCGGTCGGCCGTAGAGTTTCGTCTTTTCGGCGACTCGCGGGGGGCCAAACGGCTTCTCCTGTCTCCAGCGCCACAGTGCCAGTTACACCGCAGCTGCTGTGCGGCTCTGACAGCTTCTGATTACTGCTGTTTATCTCTCTCTCTCTCTCTCTCGCTCGCTCGCTCCCTCCTTCCCTCTCTCTTTCTCTCCCCTCTCTCTCCAGCCTATCGCCAGGCTGTCCTTGCCGAGTCTGTCGCTCTCTCTCTGCTGCTGTTCCCTCTGTCTCTCTACCTTTCTCACACACACACTCTCTCTCTACTGCTGTTCCCTCTGTCTCTCTACCTTTCTCACACACTCTCTCTCTCTCTCTCTGTCTCCCTCCCTCTCTCTTTCTGTCTCATTCAAAATGACGATGGTCTGTTGGCTTGCTTTGTGAAGCAAATGAAGAACGCAGACTAACACGCGATGAGTCAAATTTGAATGTGTTTTCTCTGTTTTACATGTTTTGTTTTCTCTCTGTCTCTCTCACTCACTGTACACACACCCACAAACACAAGTCCACACACACACACACACACACACACACACACACACACATGCACGCACGCACTCACACAAACACTCACACACACCTATGTAAATATTTGTGCATATTTTATTTGCAGAAGTCGCACCCAGAGTGTCAATCCCTCTTCTCTGTGAGGTATCCCATGATTCTGAGCAGTGGGACATTCCCAAGTTTGTGTGGCTGGCGGACGGGGTTGAAGTGCCAAGCTCGGCCCAAAATCTCTCGGCCGACGGCAGTAAGCTGTATCCATTTGAGACCTGCGTGCGCAATTACACGTGCACCGTAAGCAGCAGTTTGGGGACCAGCTCAAACCACTTCTACAACACAAGTACGGCTCCTGATTTCCTCTCCACCAATCCGTACACCGCATTTACGTAAATACTCGGTGCACTTTTAAAATTTTTATTTGTTTATTTCAAAGGGACAATTGACGGTAACTTAGTAACTGCCCCAGAATGATCTTGATAGCACAATTTTATATGAGGTAATGGAGGCAGCAAATTTAGGCAAGGTAAAAAGCAGGCAAATTTACAAAAAAAAATATGTACAAGCAGCAATAACCAGTCCTTGGTGAGACTGAAATAGAAGAGTTGGCAATCTTACCTTCGCACCATCACTCAGCATTATATCACTTTAATGCAGCAGCGCCATTTATCCTGACGGACATACCACGCATCCACTTCAATTATATGGCCAATAGTATCAGGCCTGGCTAACAAGCGTGTGTATGTACGTCACTAAAGTGCTAAATATAAGTTAACCATGCTAACATAGAACTGTAGCACAGCTCATAAATACATACAGATGACACCCATTGTCTCAACGTGTCGTTGGACCACCCATTTTAATGAACTTATCTTGGTAAACATCCATGCCAGTTGTCCGATTAAAGTAATTGAATTAAATACTCTCATCTTTCAAATGCCATGTTATTTGTATAGCCATGTATGTGAATTGCATGAATGCAGTGTAAACAATTCATTTCAAATAAGTTTCAGTTGGGCTTTACTTATTTGTGAACCGGGCCAACAGTTGGCGCATGGGTGGTATATTCCAGATCCCAGATATCAACTGTAGTATCTTCTCAGTATAACTGATCTTCACATTGTCCCCGAATGTTCACTGAAAGGGTACATTTATCCACAAGATTAAATAATCTGTGGATATGGGCAAACTCTGAAAACGTTTTTTGCCACGTCCTTGTTTAAGAAATCTGCAACCGAAGCTGGCGATTAAGAATAATTAAATATCAATTAGGACGTAAATTAATTGCTTGAATGCAGAGTCAGGAGGAAAAGAAAGGGAAACCGATGAGGGCAGTCATTTTAAAAGTCTGTTTTATTTATTCTCCTCTCACTGGGCACCACTGCTGTTGTTTTCAGGCTGCTCATGGTTTTTATCTGCTGTGCTCTAGGCTGTGATACAAATCCGGACAAACCGGAGACCGGAGGCCATGATTGTACCACACCGTGGGTGCTGTTTTCTTTTGCCATCCTGGTATCAGTCGCTGTGTGCTTTTACTGCATTTGGAGAGAACGGTATTTGACTGGCTTCCTGTAATTTTGAAGACATTTTTTTTTTTAAATTCTGTTACTCTGTTATTCTTAAATTTATACTGTCTTAAAATTGATCTCTCTTGCTGTTCATCGCAGGAAACGCAGGAATCCCAGAGGAGGATGATGCCTGACGACACTGGGCTTCGCTTGAAACTATTCAGGAATTCCATCTGATGTCTGAGCGGGTGTCTCTGAGCAGATGTCTGACTAGAGCTCTCGGTTTCTGTTGCGGACTTCTCTTCACGGACACCATTCTTGCAGCAATGTGTAGAGCTCACCATTTACCGGGAGTTCAGCTTCCTTGCTTTTTGGGGGAATATGTCTCCAGTTTTGTTCTGATTCTCTGTTTTTTAAAAAAACTCATATTAATTATTTTCTATTAATTTATTAAATACAGGTTTGTTTGTGTAAAACGCTGCATGTATGTATCAGAGAGCCAGCTGCTGTGTTTGTTTGAAATAGCCATACTGATTAGAGCCCTACCGATATATCGGTTTGGCCGATATATCGGCCATTATTTGACTTTTTTGACGACGTCGGGATCACTTACGCAGCCGATGTGTCCCGATTTTTAAATAAGTATAATAAACAAAAAAAAAAACATTGATTATTTATCTGTACTTGTCTGTTCGAACGTTGTAATTGCTATTTACTAGAATTATCCAGTAGAGGGAGCTCTAATACAAGTGTGAACTGCAGTAGCTGCCGCGCTACTTCTGTAATAAGACGTTTGTTACTCGTGCCTCATCCAATATTCTCCACTGCAAGACTTGTCTGCACAGATTCAATTGCCGCAATAAAGGTATGTATATTTAGTGAAAGTTTTTAATTAAATGCGTTTATACTACCACTATGTTTATCAATCCTCATTATCAAGCGAGCGAGCTAGCTAGCTAACATATTTGGTTCACTTTAGCAAGCTAGCTTTAGGAAGTGGTAGTGAGCACATAAGCAGCGTAGGATCTACATTTACTTTATGAAGCGGTAGTGAGCACATAAGCAGCGTAGGATCTACATTTCCAGAGGACATCGCTGTAGGCTGTTCTCAAATAAATAACCAGCCAAAATAAAATGGTGATTGAATGCATCACGCATTTGTTTTTTTATCTGAGATAATGATATTAGCTACTATATGATGCTGTGTCAATAGCCAACAATTATTGCAAGCGAGTGTGTCATCTAGTCACGCGTCATCGTATTAAGCTAACCAGATAGTAAAAACGCAGATAAAACACTTCTAACGTGGATCATTTTAAGCCATGTTATCTAGCTTTGTCGTGATAACACGAGAGAAGGATTGCTGTTGGAGAAGTGAATCAACCAACACTTAGCGCGGGTAATCTGCACGAAAGTGCATTGTAGTTTTTTTCACCACCGAATTCTTATGGACAAGCCTCACGTTACATATTTTATCCAGTCAATTTAGTTTCATCTAACGTTACACTTGATTCACTCATTAGCTCCGCTAGATAAAGTCTTACTCTTTTTCATGTAGTAGGAATAAAATAATAAAATATAATTAATTTAACTTACTGAGAATAAATAATAAGAAATAATGAGGCTACGTCAACAGCTAATGCGTTATTGCAGTGAGTGTGTGTCATCTAGTCACGCGTCAGAGCGCATTGTAGTTTTTTTCACTACCGAATTCTTATGGACAGGGAAGCTCGCTAGATAAAGTCTTACTCTTTGAGATCATGTAGTAGGAATAAAATAAGAAAATTTAATTCATTTACTGAGAGTAGATACTAAGAAATAATAACAAATGAATAACAACAACAATAATAATATTCATAAAAATACATGTTTGAAACTGGAAAACAGATTTTTTCGTAGATGGCTGGAAAAGAAAGGAGTAAAAGCAACATGTGGAGTTGTTTTGAATTCACACCACTTGAAGATAGTGTTAATATATATAATTAATTTAATATCATCTTTTACATTTTTTTATCTATCAAAAAGTTCTTTGTGTGTTTATTTTTATTTATTTGTTTGCTTATAAGTTAAAAGTTCTAAAATATAAGTGTTTAAAATTGATTTGAAAATGTTGCACTTTTTGACAAAATATCGGTCAAAACATTGGTAATCGGTGGGCTAGGACTCTCAAAAATCGGGATCGGCATCGGACCCAAAAATCTGGCATCGGTCGGGCTCTAATACTGATGTACTGTGAATGCTCTCCACGATACGTGTAATAGAGTGCCTTATCACTGCGGTCTTTCTAAACTAAACAGGGATTATTTTCTCAACAATTCAGACTATATTTGTTTCCTTGACATAAGACTATGTCAGTTAGTGATCTTGGCCTTGCACCTCTACATCATGAACCTATGCACTTGTTGTACGTCGCTCTGGATAAGAGCATCTGCTAAATGCCTATAATGTAATGTAATGTAATGGCCTGTTACTCAAATGGTTGTGAGTTCAAATCCCAAATAGGGGGCTGCTGCTGTATCTTAAGCAATGTTCTTGGCCTAATTTGTTTGTATAAACATCCAGCTGTGTTAAGGGACTGTATGTAGAACACTGGATCTGTATTCTAGATAGGAGCATTCGTTAACAAATAAATGTAATGTTATTTAATTGAGATGTTAGAGAGCCATTCGTCATTTCCTTCGGTGATTTCTCTTGATTGAGAAATCTGGTTTCTGGTGAAACTGTCTTGGTTAAAGTAAACGTCAGGAACCAAATAATCTACACATTTGGAGCCAGGCACTCCAGCATGCTTTTTCACAAGGTTTTGCAGTGTTCTCATGTACTGTTACATGTTGTCTTTATTTCTTGATTTTGGGCTTTAAGCCAAATCTTCCATTGTAAACAGGTATGTTGACTAAACGTTGTTAATGCTGTTCAGCTGACTGCCAGTGGAATTCCTTCACAATTTGTGAAGAACAATACTTGTTACTTTAAAAAAAAATGAAGCAAACTCACTAAATATTTGCACTTTGCTTGCAACTCCTGTAAGATTGACTTCTGAAGCAAGACCCAAGGAAGTATCAGCTGTCACAACATGACTGCGATGTAGATAAGAAGCTTAGCATTTAATCATTGCGGTTGTTTTTTTTTTATCTTCCACACCCTCAAATATAATAAGATATGTCGTGTTTGCTTCCCTGAATAGTACAGACTGCACGCTCGCAGTCAGTGACACCCTTCGAGAGGTCCACACCTTTTATTCAGTACTAAATTAACTGTGTGCCGAGACAACCATCTGTCCGCTTTTATTTCGCTGATTTCGCTATCAGACATTATTATCTTATTCTTTTAATTAAGATCCATTGGTAAATATAAAAATGAATCAGATAAATTTGTTTTATGACGCTCTTGTACTGAGCTCTTCAGCTACGTTTTCCTGGGGGGGGGGCCCAGAATCTTGTAAAAGACTCTTAAAAGGTCAGACATTTACAACTTACTACTGAGAAAATAAAGAACGAATTAAATGCACATGTGCATTAAAAAGTTTGCCTTCTGAAAACAGGCAGAGATATTATTTATTTATTATTGTATCATCGGTGGGGACGAAGGCTCGCACTGTACGGATGCAGACGTAGACATCGTCAAATTTTGACGCATCTGAATAATAATTTAAAAATATGTTCACAATGATGAAAGATCAAAGGGTTTGGTCTCCCGGGTGACACGTCGTATAGTCTGTAAACCAGCCTGGCAGACTGGCTGTGGACTAGAGGGGCGGGGTGGTTGGCCACTGACCATGATGGATGCAGCACATTTATGTTTGCATCCATCCCCGCCCCCCCCCCCCCCATTTAGCCGACCACCCCCCGAAGGCTGGCTGCCGAGGGTGCCGCCATCTGACTCCAAAGGTTGGAAAGAACCCTCACCCTGACATCGTGCTGACCGCACCCACGACTTGCGCGATTGGCCACAGCACCCGATTGGACAATGGAAGCTCCTGGGGGGTCATGAGAGAGGACCGCACAGCTGGCCCCTGGTGGACTACGGGGCCGGATGAGCACACCGGGGTCCTTCCAGCCTACAAATACAACTCACCCTTCCACACTCCACTGTCAGATTTACCCCGTGAACTAGGGGAACAAACTGACCTTTTTAAGAAAATCTACATTTGAATAATATTATTTTCTGCACCAGCGATTGTTTCAGCCATTCGCCTACGACAGACGAAAATTAATTTCGCTTTCGTTCTCATCACAGTCGGATTCTGTTGCTTTGTCTGAATCCGCAATGAGTTTTGTTTTTTCAATCGGACTGGTTTCCAGGCATTGTTTTCCCTCCCCAAGAAAGTACGGATCACACGGTACGTCACTGAATGGAACTGACAGCAAAAATGTGACAATAACTTCGCAAATGTTTGGCTTTATAAATGATGATGATGATTATTATTATTATTATTATTATTACTATTATTACTATTATTATTATTGGCTACCTGACTCATTTGGACTTGAGGTCATTCGTTGTAAGTGGGTCCTGAAAAGAAAAGAACGTTGTCGGCATTTTTCCGAAGCCCAGCGTTGCCTGAGATGGCCTTTTCCTTTCCCTTTTATACTCCATGAATCTTTCCGGCCCGTGCTTTAATCCAAGGGCAGCCTCTCGGCTCGGTAATAACTTTTTATCGACTGCAACCCTGCCGCTTGGACATTTATTGTGTACTCTGGCCCGTGTAGTGTCAATCTTTATCTGAACATCATTCTGTCATTTATATAGCTGGGTACCTCCAGCTGAGACCATACAAATATACTTAGATTTATCTAGATAAACAGATCACACTGCGGCACCTTCACACACAAAAACAGATCACAGGACGTACTGTGAAGAACAGAACTTGTGGACCTTGTTGAATTTGGTTTTTAGTTGATGAAGATTTCGATGAAGAGTCTGATGACAAACATAATGGCAACAATGATGATGATGGTGAGGAGGACATGATGAAAGTGATTAAAATGATGATGATGATGGTGGTGGTGGTGGTGGGGATGAAGAAGACAGATTGATGGTGATGATGATGATGGTGGTGTTGGTGGTGGTGGTGAAGAAGACAGAATGAAGGTGCAGGTGATGATGATGATGATACTGGTGCTGGGGATGGTGATGGTGATGATTGACCACGCACACAGAGCAGAGAAAGGTAGAGGTTTAGGTGAGGACCATGAGGACGTGCGGGGCATGGCAGTTGCTGTGCAATGCTATCCCTTCATCTTCCTCAGTCTCTGTTCTCATAAACAGGCTTATCTCTCCCCAGCGGAGGCTTGACAAATGCCAGAGAGCTTCATTCCACTAAAATTGAGAGCTTCCTCTCCACCCTTCCCTATCTCTCTCTCTCTCTCTCTCTGTCTCCACTTTCTCTCGCCATCCTTAGCAGTACCACAGAAACCCACCACTTTTTCCAATAAAAGTTTTCCAAGGAGTGAACGCAGTGATGTCATCACTCTCACCAAGCCACTGATAATACCAGATTTCCCCTTTAATTCAAATTCAAATTCAAAATGCTTTATTGGCATGAAATA
The DNA here is from genome assembly GCF_018555375.3 of Anguilla rostrata. Classification (NCBI taxonomy): domain Eukaryota; kingdom Metazoa; phylum Chordata; class Actinopteri; order Anguilliformes; family Anguillidae; genus Anguilla; species Anguilla rostrata. The sequence continues at coordinate 4,615,126 of NC_057933.1, read as the reverse complement.
CACTTGTACTTATTGCCAAAGCGTACACATAGAAACAGGAACAGGAAACATGAAATACGAACAACATTGTGGAAACGACAACAATGCAATCAACAGTGTGGCAATGGCCACAACGAGTAGGCTATACAATAATAACAGTAATAAAATCATAACAATAATAATAATAACAATAATAATAATAATAATGTAAAAAAAAAAAAAACATTTTTTTTAAAAGATAGAAATTAATAAATAATTAAAATAAATATATTTGTGGTGGTCAACCAGTGTCCCTCAGATTATGGCAGGCCGAGATGTACTTTGCTGCTAGTGGAGCCGTTGGCCTTTCTCCTAGCAGGATTTGCATTTTTTCCTCATTTGTTTGGGAAAGGAAGTCTTTTATAATTAGAGAAAATTTGTTGAAATAATGTGTCCTAATTTCTGAATATTTTTCACAATGTAGGAGAAAGTGCATCTCTGTTTCCACCTCTCCTGTCTTACAGTGACCACATATACGTTGTTCTTTTGGTAACCATGTATTCCGGTGTCTGCCTTTTTCAATTGCAAGTGCGTGGTCACTGAGCCTGTACTTGGTCAGGATCTGCCTCTGCTTTGTATCTCTGACAGAGAAGAGATATTCAGCCAATTTGTAGTCTCTTTTTAGGGTCCGATAGCAATCTAGTTTGTTTTGTGTTTTGGTTACATTATCCCAATATTCCAGATAAGAGATTTTGGTCTGTTTCATTACTTGGTTTACTTTGATTTGTTGGTAAGCAGTGCTGGTATGAAGCTGGTCTGTGATTTGTGTTAGTTGGGTTAATGGGTTAGTCAGCTTCATTACCAGCTGACTGAGGGGACTTTTTTCATGACTGAGCTCTTGGGCTTTCATTGCCTTAAATTGTAATGTGTCTTGAGGACTTGAATTGAGGTGCATCCAGAATTTTAACGCTCTTTTTTGGATGTGAATCATTAATGGATAATGGCCTAATTCTGCCCTGCATGCATTATTTGGTGTTTTCCTTTGTACTTGTAGGATGTTTCTACAAAATTCTACATGCAGGGTCTCTATTGGATGCTTGTCCCATTTGGAATAGTTCTGCTGGCTGAGTGGACCCCATACCTCACTTCCATACAGTGCAATGGGCTGAATTACGCTATCAAATATTTTTAACCAGATTTTAATTGGTATAACAATTTTTTGAAGTTTTCTTTTTATAGCATAGAGTGCTCTTCGAGCTTTTTCTTTTAAAGCATTCACTGCCATGTTAAAGCTCCCTGATGCTGTAATTGTCAGACCAAGGTACGTATAATTTAAAGTGTGATCTAGGGCGGTGTTGCCTAGAAAAAACTGGAACCTGTTTTCCTGACATCTGGCTTTTTTCTGGAAGATCATTATTTTTGTCTTTTTTAAGTTTACTGTCAGTGCCCAGTTCTGACAGAAATCCTCTACCAGAGCTAGGTTCTGCTGTAACCCTTCTTCAGTGGGAGAGAGCAGAACCAGGTCATCTGCATAGAGTAAGAATTTTACTTCCGTGTCATGTAGAGGAGGCCCGGGGCTGTAGACTGTTCCAACTGCACCGCTAACTCATTAATGTAAATATTGAACAGTGTTGGACTCAGACTACAGCCCTGCCTTACTCCCTGTTTTGGTGTGAAGAACTCTGTTCTTTGGTCGCCAATTTTCACTCCACATTTATTTTCTGAGTACATTGATTTAATTATATCATAAACTTTACCCCCTACACCACTTTGGAGAATTTTGTAGTATAATCCGTCATGCCAAATCGAGTCAAATGCTTTCTTGAAATCAATGAAGCATGCAAAGATTTTACCATTTTTTGTTTTGTGGACGTGTTTATTTATTAGGGTGTGTAGGGTGTAAATATGATCGGTGGTACGATGATTTGGGAGAAATCCAATTTGACTTTTACTCAGGACATTGTGCTCGTTAAGGAAGGTTACAATTCTTGAATTGATGATACTACAAAATACCTTCCCCAGATTACTGCTTACACAAATGCCTCTGTAATTATTGGGGTCTAATTTGTCTCCACTTTTATAAATTGGGGATATAAGCCCCCGGTTCCAAATGTCAGGAAAGCATCCTGAACTCAGTACTTGGTTGAACAATTTAAGCAGAGCGTCATGCATTTCTGGGGTGCTATTTTTTAGCATTTCATTTCTAATTCCATCAAGACCACATGATTTTCTTGATTTTAGAGACTGGAGCTTTTCGGTCAGTTCTTTGTGGGAAATTGGTTTATCCAGTGGATTTTGATTATCCTTGATGGTTGATTCCAATTTGTTTAGTTGTTCATTAATCATAGTATGGTGTGTTTTCTGACTGATTTCACAGTATAGATTTTCAAAATATTGTTTCCAAATGGCTCCATCACTAATGGCTAATTCGTGTTGCTTGCTGTGCTTAAATTGTTCCCACAATCCCAAAACTGGTTTTGATTAACTGATTCTTCAATATCATTCAGAGTTTTATTTATGTATTTTTGTTTTTTCTGTTTTAGGGTGTTTTTATATTCTTTAAGAGTTTGACAATACCTGAGGCGTAAATCAGAGTTGTATGGTTGGTTATGTTTTTGGTTTGATAATTTTCTTAGGTTTTTTCGAATATTTTTGCATTCAATATCAAACCAATTTTCATTTTTGTTCAGCTTCCTTTTATTATGAACTTTTAGTTTAGCTTTATTTGCTGTTTTCTGGAAAATATAATTGATATTAGTAACAGCCAGATTTAAGCCTTCTCTGTTATTTTGGTAAGGAGTATTGATGAATGTGTTAATAGAGTTAGTTAATTCAGCGGATCTCATTGCTTTTGTGAATTCATCTGTGCTTGTTTCAGCCCATCTGTATGATTTATTAAGTTTATACAGCTTACAGGGCTGTGTGTTTGAGTTTCTGGATTGTCCAAATCTTTTCACAAATACACTTATTTGATTATGGTCTGAAAGGGGGGTTTGTTGCCTGACAGTGAATGCACTAAAGGAGGAAGGGTCCATGTCAGTGACAGCATAGTCCACAGCACTAGTCCCAAGAGCTGAGCAGTATGTGAACCTTCCTAAAGAGTCCCCTCTGATCCTGCCATTAAGGATGTACAGGCCTAAGGCTTGACAGAGATGCACTAACTCCCTACCATTCTTATTTATTATATTGTCCGGATTATTTCTTTTTGTAGTGGTTGGTGTAATGTACAAAGGGGTGTTTCCAAATATATGATTGTTTCCTTGGGGATCGATACAGTCGGGTTCTGTTCCTGTTCTGGCGTTAAGGTCGCCACACAGTAGCACATTTCCCTGGGCCTGGAAATGGCATATTTCTGTATGCAGAGCATTGAAGAATTCCTCATTATAATAGGGGGATTCATGTGGGGCAGCGTAAGCTGCACACAGGAATATATCTTTTTCCCAATCTGCAATTTCTTTGTTCAATTTTAACCATAAGTGGGATTGTTCTTTTTTGGTTACTGTGATGAATTTAGCCAGTTCCGCTTTGTACCACACCAGTATCCCTCCGGAGTCTCTGCCATGTCGCACTGTTTTTAATTTTATAGAGGGCACTATAATTTCGCCATAACCTGAGGGGCAGTGGGTGACGGTATCTTCTCGGCACCAAGTTTCAACAAAAATTAAAATGTCAGCATTAGAAATGTTTTTGAGGAATTCAGGGTCTGTGCTTTTCAGCCCAAACACAGAAGACCACAGACCCTGTATGTTCCAACAGCTTACACAGAATGAACTCATTTTAATCATTCACAGCATTTCGAGTGAAACAAAATACATAGTTGATAATAAACTACTGTCTTTTTAAAAAAAAATTTTTTTTTTTTTTTTTAAACTTACTATTTGTATAGTACACAGTATAACTGGTTTATACTGTATACTCACATATTAGATTATATATTCACATCACATATATATTCACAGATATGAATTCATATTAGTTTAGCAACCTATCGCACAGCACACTGAGCAGGTGTTTGATCTCACCTAGCTCAGAAGGAGGGGCAGGTGGGACAGGGGCCATTGTGAGGGCTGCAGCGTAGCTGGGCTGGTGTTGGTGGGGGTGAGGCCTGGGGGTCGGGGGCCTTATGGGGGACTGCGGGGTGCTGGGTGGGCGCGGGGTTTTGGAGTGATGACCGCTGCTGTCAGGCCGATGTGGGGCCCGAGGATGGTGACCGATGGCGTGGGGGGGCTGATGCCTGAGATGGGGCCTGTTGATGGTGGAGGCGGGGCTGGATGGATTGCGTCCCAGTGCCACGTCTTTTAGCGTTTTAGCAAAGACTTTGATACCTTCCTTGTCTAGATGCAATCCATCGTAGAGGTACCAGGGGCCGATAGTGGGGTGGCGAGCCAGGTGCACATTGGGCAGTGCAGCGCAGCCTCTGGCGATCTCCGCATTAATGTCCCTGATGACATGGGGGGGGACATCATTCCGTGGCAGCAGTCTGGAGATGACCACGCGAGATTCAGGGAACTCTCGGGAGGCTTTCTCTGCCATCCTCCTCACTGCGTGGGCGGTGTTTTGGCGCAGGCGGGGCAGGTCGTTGGTGCCGGTGTGCAGTATGACATAGTGAGGGCTTCCCAGCGTGTCCCGCTTGAGCAGCTCCAGGGCACGGGCTGTGTTACTGCAGCGGGTCGCCTTTACCTGCTTACCAGGAAAAAGCCTATTGGGGTCAATAAACTTCCCATTTGAGTCCATGAGAAGGACCACTTGTGGATCAGGTGTTCTGCTGGTGGGGGGCTGTGTTGCAGAAGGGGGCTGTGCCTTGGGGGTGGGCTGTGCGTCAGAGAGGGGGGAGTGTCTGAGGGGGTGTTGGTCTGTGTGCTGGGGGGTTTTCTGGCGCTGGTGAATGTTGTGAGTCAGGGGGGGCATCAGTATGAGCCTGCAGGTCAGCTGGGGGGTCGGCTGTGGTTTGGAGGGGAGTGGAGTGTTTGTCAGTATCTGCGTTTGAATGGGCAGTACAGGGTGTGCATGTGTGTGTCTGTAGCTGCTCTCTCAGATCCTGTAGCTCCATGATGAATGATCTTTCCCTGCGCTGCGTCTCCTCTTTCACAGAGGCCAGCTGGGCTCTCAGGGCCTGGTTGTCCTGCCTCAGTTCTGCGGTCTCTGCTCTCAGGGCAGCGATGGCTGTGCTGATCTCTCTGCTCTGCTGGTTCTGCTCTTCCTGCTGCTGCAGAGGGAGATATGCCTCGGAGAGCCTGGCCATAGTGAGCTCTCTGAACTCTGCAAACTCCAGCTCAAGCAAGGCCAGGGTCTCCCTCATGTGCTGGGTGTCAGATCGGGGAGAAGCGGGGGCAGCACAGGGCAGGTTAGGTACAGTGGTGGGTGTGGTTTCCTCTGAATCTGAATCCTCTCGCTCTGTGGGGAGCGTGAGGGGACACTTTTCCTTCTCTGCCTTCTCTTTCAGGGCAGGGAAGTGTTTCTCAAAAGCATCCAGGTTGGCCTCAGTAGCACTTTGTATGAGAACAGTCCCGTTTGTGTAAATGTTCACATTTAGCACTATACTGTCCAAATGTTCGTCTTCACAAACTGTTATTTTTCTCCCCTTTCCTATCCCTCCCTTCTGAATATGAGGGTAGTGCTTACATACAACACTGTGCCAGGCCTTGGTGTTATTTGTGAAAAAAATTAAATTGTTTTTAACCTTATTGTTTGCCTTTTCAGCAAAGTCCACATATAGGGTTTCGGGGTTGTTTCTCATAACAGTTAGTTTATGTTTCTTTTTAGCCTTTGCACTTCTCAGCTTAGGAGGGTACGGAATCTCCACAGCAGCGTGCTTGGTTACCATGGTGACAGCTCAGAAAATTGATACTTTTCAACAGCTTTAACTGCCACTCCTTCTAGCCTTGGGTTGAGCTATTGAGCTATGCTAATGCTATCAGATCAGATTTTTTCTTTTTACTGTATTAAATATTATATTACTACTTTAATTAAAGAAAATATGTATATAGTTATCCAAATGTTCTAATTTATGACTAATGTATACAGTTTATCCCAAGGCTTACCTTTGCTTTTTATTTCCTTTAACTTTGGCTTAGCTTTGCTCCTAGCTTTCTCCTAGCTTTGTACCTTCCCTTGTTATGTCCGTATTTAAGTTATTTTCTATTCTTCTTTTGTTTTTTTATTATATTCCCTCCTTCTATGTTCTTCTTCTTTTCTTTAATTCTGCTTTTTTATCAATTATATGTATTTTGTTTCACATCTAAACACTATTTGTTTGATTTTTTTTAAGAGCTCATTCTTTAAGCAGCCACTCTCTAAGCAGTCCTCTTCCTCTCCTCTTAATACTCTCACCATAAATCAGTCTGTTTTTGTGTGCGTTGTTTGAAAAAAAAAAAAAAAAGGGTGTTCTAAACAGTTACCGGCATTTTAAGAGTTAACAATATTGTTGTTTCATAATTAACTGAACTCTAGCTCTGTTATCTCTTGGCTGAAATCCTGAGAACATTATGTGTTGACTGGAGCATAGCTACTGTTTTTGCTATCGCTCTGTGCTAACAGTTTAGATGCTGCTCTTCCAGCATTGACTATTATAGGCCACTGAAAAAAGACTTTATCCTCTGTCCATTTTTTCATATCTTGTCATGATTTTAATTTATCTTGTATTGTTTTTATTTTGTGCACGATCTGTGCTGTACAGCTGGGAAATTGCTATTAAGATAAAGATGTTATTATATAATTACATATCAAACATTCCCTCTCGGGGAAATTTCGCTGTATCTAATTGATCTGATTGCGCTACCAGGACGTTAATTGCCAAGTGAACATCCGTCTGATTTGATCTGTTCTTGATGTCGAGCACCACCTACAGGCACTCATGTGCAATGCACTCAATCTCCTGAGCCGATTTTGAGAGTAAAAGTTTATAGACAATGCTCTCGGTCGGGTTTAAATCTTATTGAGGATCGATATTTCATTTTTAGAATCTGATTCAAAAAGACTGCTTTCAGAGCAGATGGAGGCACGACAATAACCTATTAAAGTAAGCATCCAGGTTGGGTTAATTGGACAGTCTAAACTAAATTGCCCCTAGGTAAGTGTGTGTGTATGTGTGTGTGTGTGTGTGTGTGAGAGAGAGTGAGTGAGAGTGAGCGTGAGAGAGAGAGAGAGAGAGAGAGAGAGAGAGATGCGTGTGCACTGCCCTGTGAGTGCCCTCGCGAACTCTCAGGGTGTATTCCTGCCTCCCGCCCAATGCATGCTGGGATTGGTTCCAGTACACCCCCCCCCCCCCCCCAATCAGGAATAAGCGGGTAATAATAATAATAATAATAATTGTTGTTGTTGCAGTAGCAGCAGTAGTAATAGTAATAATGACTTTTAAAATATGCAGACAAAACAGAGCGGAAGAAGCTCAGAAACAACTTGTATACTTAAATAGTTACCGCATCTTATCCGGTCCCCAGTGTGAGGACAGGGTTTGAGCCTACGCGGTCACGAGAACCCTCCTTTCAGTCACGTTTGGAGGTTTAATAAAATTGTACTCTAATGAATAAGAAAGTTTTCTTTATTTTAGCGTTGTAATTTTCTAAAAACTGAAACAAACAAAACAGTGCAAACAAACGAACACCCCCCACCCAAAAATAATAAAGAAAAAATGGCAACAACAACATGACGGAAAGGGGGACGAAAGTGAGTTTGTTGAAGGACTTTATATATAAAGGGTTGGCCGGGGGGTTAGTTAAGGATAGCGTAATACAGGTCAATACAGTACACCGCTGTGTGACGTGCCTGTGTATTGTTCTGCCTAGTTAAATAGATCTTGTTGACATCTTCCGTTCCAGGAATGCGGTGGTCGTTTCGTTTATTTTTCTATTCCCTGTGTGGCAATGATAATGCACACGCATACTTTTTCCAGTAAAGAAAACGAGCCCGGTGTGTGTGTGTGTGTGAGAGAGAGAGAGAGAGAGAGAGAGAGAGAGAGAGAGAGAGAGAGAGAGAGAGCATAATTTCTATTTTAATTTCGAAATAGAAAGGACAATTGTTCAGGTACAGAACAGCGGTATTTAGAGCGCAGGAAAACGGAGACTGTCGAGGTAGAAGAAGAAGAAAAAAACACGGTGACGCCTAATAGTCTCATTCAGTGCGTCTGGCACGGCAAGCACAGACAACCTCCTCTTGGGACGATAAAGTTTCCAGCTCTGTTTCCCACACTTTCGCACAGCTCCGGAAAGCTGCTCGCGACGTTCGCGTTTACGTTCCCCTCCACACCCTAACCTCTCGTTTCAGGAAACGCGAAAACGCCAGCTGCTGCGCCTCGGTTTTCGCTCGCGGTGCTTTATCGAGAACCGTGGGCCATGCTGACGACTGGGCGCCCCTTCCCGCAGGAGTGTTCCCCTGCTTTGGGCTGAAGTGCCGAAGCTGAGCCCGAAGCGACCGGAGCAACTGAAAGGAACGGAACGGCGTCATCGAAGACTTGGCGGTAAGGGAATTCCAGAGCACGGGCGCTGTCACTCTGTTGGTTTTCATTAGGACGTGTCTTATCTCTCCATTCCGTGTCACGTTGAGCTGAGCACACAACCATTCTGTATATTTTTCTTTTTGTAAAGTTCCCGTTGTCATACACTGAGTAAATTGTGCATTGTCATACACTTTCTCTCTCATACACATTGTCATGTGTCTCTCTCTCGCTCTCCCTCTCTCTCTCTTTCTCTCTCTCTGTTTTAGGAATGATTCGTTTGAGGCAGCAGTGGTGTCCTGTGTGGGTCTTTTGTCTGTTCTTGGTGCTATGTGAGTTTCCGCTATCACTGGGATGTTTGTTCGAGATAATTTTTTTTCAGCTTTGTCACCTGCAAACTGCGAACCATCTTATCATGTGTCTGATCATTAGTGCAAAGGTCAAGGATAACACAAAAAAAATCTCTGCACATCTGAAAGCGTAGTCTGTTCCCCCAGCAAAGTGACGGGTGACCCCTGAATGGAATTTCCACGCAGGTCATACTGCGTTCCGAGCCCCCTGTTAGACACCTGGACTGGATCTTTCTCATTTCCGGAGGACACTCTTCCGTCCAAATGTGTTCGTGGTTCGGGCTCGGCCAGGGGTCATCACCGTGTCGGCTTGTGACGGACGTTTCGGTCAAAATGCGATTTTTATCACGGACATACAAAACTTGAAGTGGTCAAATATTACCAGAAACACACAGTTGCATGCTAGACCTCACAATGTGCCATAGTACATATTTTAATATGCTACACAATTTATGATGATAGTATTTCTAACATAAAAAAAACAGTGCCCTACCTTGTTGTGATGAAAACTTGGAGACTGGAAAGTCAGCCGTTGTATTTGGGCAGGTGGCAATCCTAAACCAGGCATCAACGCGGCATTTCGTGTTTGGGATTTAATAGCGTTCATATGACTGAAACCTCGCTCACAGCTGCAGGTGTCTGGGCTTGATGTGAGCAGGAGTATTGCAAGTTTACTCACTTCATTGTACTCCTCGCTGTTCTCAAACAGATTGCAATGTATATTATCATGGGAAAAAAATGAACTTTCTTTCCCAATCAATTTTTTTTTTGTTGCCACGGACACAGACAAGTCTTGCCACGGACACGTTTGTCTGTGTATGGACATGTTGATAAACCCTGGGCTTGGCCCCTTTGTTCCACTGAAGGACAATCTCAATGCTACAGCACACAATCACATTCTAGATGATTCTGTGCTTCCCTGACAGTTTGAGGAAGGCCCTTTCCTGTTTCAGCATGACAGTGCCCCCGGACACACAGCGAGGTCCATACAGAAATGGTTTTGTCAAGAACGGTGTGGAAGAACTTAACTGGCCTTCACAGAGCCCTGATGACAACTGTGTCCAACACCTTTGGAAAGCCAACTGTGAACCAGGCCTAATCGCCCAATCAGTGCCCAACCTCACTAATACTCTTCTTGCTGAATGGAAGCAAATCGCTGCAGTAATGCTCCAGCATCTAGTATAAAGCCTTCCCAGAAGAGTGGAGGTTGTTACAGCAGCAAAGGGTGGACCAACTCCATATTAATGCCCATAATTTGGATGAGATGTTGGACGTCTGGTGGCCACACACTTTTGGCCATGTAGTGTATGAGGGCTCTTTAACTTTGGGTAAAAGCGCTATATAAATGCGGTCTGTTCAGCATTTAACTTCAGACTGCCCGTGTGCGCAGCCATGAGGAGGAAACAGGAGCAGCTCCTGTGTCCTTGGAATTTAAACTCAGATGTTTTACTGCTGCCCCAGATAAAGGTCAGAAAAAAAGGCTGTATAAATGAATCAGGAGTAAATAGCTCTATTGTACACACTGAAAGAAAGTTGTTCTGTATGAATACATTCTTATTGTGGTAGCAATCGCAAATCTGTCGTCACCAATGAATGCCCTAATTATTGTAGAAGCAAAAGCTCTGTAGGGAAAAAAATTCTGATTTGTAAAAGTGGTGAGCAGTACCACCAGAAAAAGACAGGAGCCAATCGAATTTCCGGTATTTGCTTAATTCCACCTGCTTCAACTCAGTAAAAAAAATTATTAAAATTTTAAAAGAAAACATCATAAAAACACACCTCTTATATGATGATGTGTTTTAAATATACGTGTTTAAATTTTTGATGTCCAGTTTTCGAATGGTTTAAAAAAAAAAAATGTTTTATGGTATAATTAGAAGTGAGATACAGAGTTGTTCTGTTCCTCTCTCTGTAGGTCCGGAGCTGTACCCGAGCTTGTTGGTCCAGTTCCCGAGTGAGGAACCGGTCTATGTGATTCTGAGTCAAACCCTGTTTCTGGAGGCTCGGCTGGACCTGGCCAATGGAGAGCAGGTCACCACGGTGACGTGGGAGAGGGAGGCGGAGGGCAGGACCAACCGGGGGAAGGTGAAGGTGGCGGAGTTTCCGGGGAAAGCGGCGGACGCGCGCGTCACCACCGAGCAGCAGGGGGCGACGCTGAGAGTGACGGGCTTCAGCCACGAAGACCGAGGGATCTACACGGTCACGGCGACCGGCACGGCGGGGTCCAGGAGCTCCGCTGCACGTACCGTACGAGAGTACGGTGAGGAAGGGGGGGGGGGGGGGGGGGAGGGGGAGGAGAGGAGAGGGAGGGGGGGAGGGGGAGGGAGAGGAGAGGGAGGGAGAGGGAGGGGGAGGGGGGAGGAGAGGAGAGAGAGGGAGGGGGAAGGAGAGGGAGAGAGGAGGGAGGGGGAGGGAGGGGGAAGGGGAGAGGGGAGAGGGAGGGGGAGGGGGAAGGAGAGGGAGGGAGAGGGAGAGAGAGGGGGAGTGTGTGTGTATGTGAGTGTGTGTGAGTGTGTGTCCGTGTGTTTGCCTTTCTTTGTAAAACTTGTCTCCCACCTCCCACCCCCCCCCCCCTCCAGAGGCGGTCAACCATGTTTCCGTGGCGATAAACGTGTCGCACTGGCTGCTGTGGTGCGGGGAGGCGTGGGGCACGGACCCGCGGTACAGCTGGCTGCACGAGAAGGCGCCGGTGACGGAGGAGGTGGGCCGCGCTTCGCCCGACGGCACCGAGCTGCACCTGTCAGGCCGACCCTGCGGACACTTCACCTGCATCGTCAGCAACCGGCTGGGACACAGCTCAGCGACCTACACCGCAGGTAAGCCCTGACTGTACACACCTCAACACACACCTGTCTGCACACCCACACCGCAGGTAAGCCCTGTCTGTACCCACCTCAACACACACCTGTCTGCACACACCTGAACACACACCTGTCTGTACACCCACACCGCAGGTAAGCCCTGACTGTACACACCTCAACACACACCTGTCTGCACACCCACACCGCAGGTAAGCCCTGACTGTACACACCTGAACACACACCTGTCTGCACACCTGACTGTATACACATGTCCACACACACCTGTCTGCACAGGCCTGCCCACACACACCTGTCTGCACACACCTGGACACACACCTGTCTGTACACCCATACCGCAGGTAATGCCTGTCTGCACGTCTATCTGTACACACCTGTATACACACACCTGTCTGCACACCTGTAGTGTATAGACACCTGTCTGTACACACCTGTATACACACACCTGTCTGCACACCTGTAGTGTATACACACACCTGGCTGCACATATCTGTCTGTAGCGTAGTCAGGGGTAAGAGAGGGAAGGCCTGCACTCACTGATGAGAAGTTTCCAGAAGAACGGAGATACGTGTGTGTGTTTATTCTCGCCCGATTTCGTTCTGCTCGCCAGAGCCGTGTGAGCGCCAGGGGGGCGGCACCGCGGTGGGCGTGGCCCTCCTGGTCCTCCTCCTGATCTGCGGCGGCGGCGGCGTCCTGGCTTTCCTCGCGTGGCGGTAAGAGTCCGCGGAACGCTCATCCGCCAGTCCGCTTCGCCGCGGCGAACAAAAGCACCGCAGCTGCCAAAACTCCCCCACCACCTCAAAAAAGAAAATAAATTAAAATCAGACAAATAAAGAGTGTTGGCTGCAGACAACCCTAACCCCTCCACTCCACTAAAGAAAATATGTTACTTTTATCAGCAAAACAAACACATTCTGTCACAGCAAGGAGATCACTGTTAATAATAATAATAAACATTATTTATATAGCACTTTTCGTACAATGGTTTGCAGCACAAACTGCTTCACAGAAGACCATTCTCATCGGTACACAAAGATGGTGGGATTTTGACACAAGAGAGGCGTGTTATAATGCAAATCAAGGGAGAACAGTGTCTGCTAGTTATGATCCAACTTGTATTCTTGTCAGGGAACGTCCTGAATACGCACTGAGGCTGAACTATCTTAATTATATGTATATTTACATTCATATTTAAGAAGCATGTGGGTGTTAAGAAGCAAAACAGTGATTATGAGATCTAGCTAAAAAGCAAGTATTTTCCTGCTTGCTTAAAACAGTGTGAACGCATTCATTAGGTTATTCAATCTGGTGAGTTAACTTCCCGAGGAAATGTCAAACCTGCTTCATAAATATGAATAAGGATGCACCATCCAGAACGGAGGTAATGTCACATAAAATTATTTCTCACAACATTATTGTCAAGCTTGCATTTTCATTACAAAATTTCCTTAACCACATAGGCATTGCCAATAAATTATTCAAATTTCTTATTCAGCCTCTGGGCTAAGTATCTCATTTTGGGGGCAAGATTGGGAACATTCCTATTTATTCTCATTCTAAACAGAACTGCTTCCAAGACATAATTTGCCCACCAACAGAAAATCCATCTCTGGACATCTCTGGGGCGACATAGCTCAGAAGACCAATTGTCTGGCAGTCGGAGGGTTGCCGGTTCAAACCCCGCCCTGGGCGTGTCAAAGTGTCCTTGAGCAAGACACCTAACCCCTAACCTCTAACTGCTCTGGCGAATGAGAGGCATCAATTGTAAAGCGCTTTGGATAAAAGCGCTATATAAATGCAGTCCATTTACCATCTCTCTGGCATTCCTTCACCAATTCACCCTCTTCGGTATACAACATTGGCGGTGACCAACCTTGTTCCTTGTGATGTAACATCCTGTAGTTTCACACTCCAGCCCCAACAAAGTGCACCTAACTCAACAACTACAACCCTGTTCTGGAGATCTGCCGTCCTATGGGTTTACATTCCAACCCTAACAAAGCACACCTCACTCACCAGCTGGAGATCTTGATTGAGGTGCTAATTAGTGGAGTCAGGAGTGCCAAATTAGGGTTGAAATGAAAAGCTGTGGGATGGCAGATCTCCAGGAACAGGGTTGGTGACAGACTGGCTTAAATAAATGTAGTTTAGGGCCAATGTGATTGTGTGGCCTTGTCTCCTCCGGTCTGGTGGTGGGCCTGTCTCTTAATTGGCTGAAAGAATTGTGAGGGCCTGCCATTGGTCAGACAGACGTGTCCAAATCTGTCTCGCAGGCGACGCAGGAAACGGCAGAGGGGGGTGGAGAGGCTGCGCGAGCCCTGGGAGGACCAGCTGTGAGGGGGCGTGGCCTGTGGGCTGTGGGCTGCCTCCCGCCCAGTCGGTTTCCTGCTGGTGATTGACAGGGGGCTGGGCGAGTGAGGCGACACCTGTTAAGTGACTTCCTGGTCAGCTGTGGGACAGCAGGGGCCGAGCCGGTCACTCCTCTGCGATTTGAGGCAGTGAAACAAAAGGAGAGATACTTTCAAAAAAAATAATAAATAAAATTTGTATTGTTTTTTTTTTGTAACAGTGGTATTTTAATTAAAAAAAATAATAATATTCCTTGCATAGAAGTGTTAAAGTCAATGTAATGGAAACTCTTTTTACTGAAAAGGCACATAAGGTTGCATAAAAACTGCGTTGCATTTTTATATATGATTGATGCTGAGAAGACTCAGTCAGGACTTTACAGTGTGTGAATTGTTATTTTAAAAAAGCGCATGCCAAGCTGTGGAAGGAAATAAAACTGGACCTACATTTCTTATGACCCGTAGGAACTGATCTTGTTTGTTCATTTGTTCCACTGGGTGCCATATGGACCGCAACATTGTTTGTATTGAAAAGCACTTATAAAACACAATAAAGGCCTCTGAAGGATGCATTACAGACACAGGGTCTGTGTTGTGATTGGTGGCCAGTGCCACTGTCCGTCAGCCAATACCTGATCACGGATACCTGACTGTTGCAAGCATGTCCAGGTGCTCTCACTGAAACAATGATTGTAGCGTCACCCATAGCATTCCTAGGGAATTACACATAAATGTGACTGTATTTCCCATAAGGAAAAATGATACATAGAAATGATGTATTGGAACTACATATGTTTATGTAATGTGTAATAAATACATCTCTCTCTCTATATATATAGATATAGATATAGATACACCTCAAATATATTGTGAAAATATATTTAAATATTAAAAATAGGCTTATTTTGCATATTTATGACATGTATTTACATATATTGATATATAATGTTGTGAGGCATATGTGCATTTCATACATATATTTAAAATAAGTTTAACTACGTATTAATTTATGTATTTATACATATATTGCACATTACATTTAAATTGATTTAGAATTTCCCGGCAAAGTAAATACATTACTTTTCCAAATGGGATCACTGCACTTGAGAGCTCTTGCATTTTCCTGGGCAAGTATTCTTCTTTTACATCTGATTTTTTTTTTTTCTCCCCCTGAATTTGCCACTGCTGGCTTCTCCCCGTTTAAGAGGTGGATCTTTTTTTTTATGTGTGTGTGCTAATTTTTGATTTTAAAACATCGACATGGAACAGTAGAACCCTCCTTGTTTACTTCTTGAGTACTGTCATGGGAATAACAATGAGCGGATGAATGAGGGTGTGAGGCGGTTCTTCCTACCGAAAACCCCGGCCAGCCCCCCTCCCCCCCCCCCCAAACAGCAACTCCTCACAGACCAAAAATAAGCCTCGCCCAGTTTAAGTGAGGTCATATTTTCTCATGCAGAGAACTTAATTTGATCGCCCTACCCAGTGTACCATCTCCATTTTGCATTAGTTTACAAAACAAGTGTTCATAGGAATCACCGGATTTTTGAACTACATTCCAACATTAAAATAAATAAAATAAAATGCACAATACTGTCTAGAAGAGGGGGGTGGGGTGGGGTGGGGGATCTATCTAGGGCTGGGGATGAGGGTATGAGCTAACCCCCCCTCCCCAATCTCTCCTAGGGTGGTGTAAAGACTAGAGCTGGCCGCAGCGATTAATTCATTGCTATCTGAGGTCACGGTTTTGTGTCGTAGTAGTCATGCCCTGCAGAAGATAATCTTCAGCTCTGCATCAGTCCTGACGTTCTGAAAGAGGAACGCAGCACTGTGCGTGACCCGTGCAAACCACACGCACTTCTCAAAAGCAAGACGACAACTTCAAGATCCTGCAGGTTCGTAACACAGAACGTTATATTTATCGCTCGGCTACTCATAATATTTCTGAATGTGATGGTATGTCAATTGGTTTGACAGAGGAAGTGACTTATGTGGTGTCTTTTTTCAACTAATTAAAAGTATCTTTCTGAGGAAATGAATGTTTGTCATGTAGCAATCAACTGCATAAAATGATGTGTCTTCAAAGTTGAACCTCGAAGTAACAGTTTTTCAAACTGTACATTTGATAAAACACCAGGGATTAGTACCTCTTTCTTCTGC
The DNA here is from genome assembly GCF_018555375.3 of Anguilla rostrata. Classification (NCBI taxonomy): domain Eukaryota; kingdom Metazoa; phylum Chordata; class Actinopteri; order Anguilliformes; family Anguillidae; genus Anguilla; species Anguilla rostrata. Next base: position 4,599,060 of record NC_057933.1, on the reverse strand, counting down.
TGCCAGACAGTCTAAAATCATTTTCATCCAGTAAATAATCACATCTGTTTCTATTTTTTTTTTTTTTGTTTTGTTACATTTGACCCATGAAGTCAGTGTCTTTTTCTTACGTTAGATACAGAGCTCATGGGTTCCTTCAGGAGATCATCTGTTCTTTGCAGTGTCATTCAAGGTACTGTAACATACGCCAATTGGAATTGCTTGCATTTATGGATCTTGGTGATTAAACTGCAGGGATAATGAGGGGTTGTTCAGTTAAGTATAGATGTAAGTACTAGCGTAAGCATTGAGTGCAACTCTAGCCCAGGGCAGCTGGTTGTGTGTGCTGGTTTTTGTTGCAGCTAATTGCATTACATTTATTTGGCAGACTCTTTTATCCAAAGCGACAATACGTGGATACCAAAGGTCATTTAGCTTACCTTAGCTTCCTGGACAACTAGTGTACAGTACATACACTAATTGAATAATTAAGAGTAAGAGTTGGCACCCTTGGGGCAGGTGTATCAAGGGCGAGTGTGGGTGCAGGCAGAGATGGGCAAAGATACATCAAATTGTATCTTGTTACAAAATACAAAATACCCCTCAACTAAATGCATCAAAATAAAATACCAAAATACTGGAGCCAGAAAATATATCTAGATAAAATACATGTATTTTGTATTTTCAAAATACAGGAAATTGCATTTGTAACATTGGGTATTCTGAATTTGATTGTTTTTATCTTTAGCCTTTACCTGTGGCTTTCAACATGTGTACGTTCTAAAAAGTAAGATATATTTTATATAGTTATTGCAGTTCAGATAAAATGTTAACCTTGATGGACAGTCCACTGCACTGGCAGGAGGAAGCATGTGCTAGCTTCCTTGAGGGTGGGGGCTTAAAATACCGCAACCTATCTTTTGCGGTTTCCGTCTTAAAATGTGTGAAAATGCATTGGCCGCGGTGTTTCAAGAGAGCCGTGAGTGCATAAGATATTTTTGGACGCTATAGTGTGGGAAATAAATATGTACTCAAAAAGCACAAGCCCAATGTATATGGGAAAGGAATGTATTCAAGAGCACTAGCCGCCACCTCCATGATGCATCATACGGCTAGCAAAGGAGGGAGGATGCAGAGTGGACAAAGGTCAACCTGAGCCATAAGATTAACAACCTGCAGCAGTGAGTGCTTCATGTTAAAAACGTGCAATTAGAACAAACACGTAATATACACACAGTTTCTGCCCTGCGAATTAAGCATTGTACGCAAGCATATACGTAGAACGAACGGATATGTCAGGGTGCGTGGGGGGTTTGGACCCAAACGCAGAGGGGGACAAACTCAAAACTCCAAAAGATCAGAAAAGACTTTACTTAAGGAAAAGGTAACAAAAGGCCTCGCAGGGTAACTCTCAACAAACGAAGGAAAACTTCAAAACAACACAGGAACAAAGAAAATCCAGAAAATCCAAAAAAACAAGGAAACCAGAACATGGGCAGGAACACATGGAGCAGGTACATGAGTAGAGGCATACGCACAGACACAACCAAGGATCCAGCACCTGAGTCAAGGAAGAGGGAAACTTAAATAGAACAGACACTGACGAGACACAGGAGGGCACCATGAACAATCAGGCCACAGAGAGGGAAGGGAAAACGAGACAACCAGCAAACAATAATAGGACAATTGAGAACAATCCTACAATTACACAGGGGGACCAGGACACAAAACAGAAGTGCCGCCATCTGGCGGCCCAACAGGGAAAACACAGACAGGAACACAGAACCATGACAGGAAGCTTCTGCCTTATACGCAAATGTATCGTCAGAATATATGATTTGTGATAGAAGGGGGAGGGAGATTCATGTGGGAGATGAGCGCCAGCATTTTTTTTTTTTAAATGAAGAAGGAAGGGGCTCATAAATATTGGTGTCAAAGAATTGGGAAATAATGGTGTCAAAAAGTGGGAAGTACTAAATTTAAGCTCCACAACAGGAGGAGTTAGCAAAAATTGATAAAAGAAGCTGTGGCCCCAGGGGATTTTAGAGTGTGTCTTGGGAATGCTTGGAGAGTGTTAGGAGAGCGATTGGATGCATTGTCTTTACTTGTGAGTGATTGTTAGTTGTACTGAACTGCGCAGATCAGCCCGGGTTCTTGTATGTAATTTTTGATTCACTAACAATAGCTCACCATTTTTAGGTTAACCCCAATACAGCTCAAGTTTTACCAGAAAATGTCCTGGCTACGTCCTTTCACTTTTCAACCAAATGTAGTCGGATTTAAACCTGAACACCAAGAGGGCGTTTTACGGACTTAACACCGACTTTTCAACACAAAAACGTTCACTGGGATAATTTACTGTGGATTTTACGAAGGCTGCAGTGAAATAATAATAGAAATCAGTCACAGAAATGGAAGGAAATCAAAGGTAACAACGAAAGTTTTAAATTAGGTCATAGAGGTGAACTGAAGTTTCCTGATGACAATGGACTGCTCTCTCTCTCTGATGGTGGTGCTTGTTTTAAAAAAATCACCACCAGATGTTTTTGTGTTGTTGTAGCACTCTCCCATAAATGTAATGGGGAAAGTGCTTAATTGGCTGAATATTAGACAGCGATGACCAGATAATACTGTGTACATAGCAAAAAAAAAAACATATATCAATATTACCCATCGTAAAAATATGAAAAGGATATTTATGACCTTGGGTGTTTAGCCTACCGCATTGCAATTCTTCTGTCTCTGTTATTTTGAACAGGTCTGGCGGTTTGGAGTGTGGCTGCGGCTGGACAGCCGTGGTCAGTGACGATTCCTAACCAGATGTCCGCTCCGGTCGGGTCTTGCATCGTCGTTCCTTGCTCCTTCACTCCCCCGATCGCTAACGAGGCCGTTGAAGTCACTTGGTACCAGTACGTCAGTCGTGGATACCCGCTGGTATACAGCGAATCCAAACCGGGGAACGTCATAGATAAGTTTCGTGACAGCACGGAGTTAATTGGCAGAGCGAGAAAGGGGAACTGCAGTCTCAAAATCAACCCGACACGAGAAACACATAACGCTGAGAAGATCTATGTGTGGATTACGCCAAATCAGTTGGACGGCTACTTCTATGATCAGACGGTGACATTAAAGGTTACAGGTACATAAAAAAATAATAAACCAGCAGTTGTGATTAAACTCTTTTTCCCTTCTGTTTTTCCCCCGCGTTTTCTCGACATGTTGGAATGCCCAAACATGCTGAATTGCATCTTGACTTACAAATTGTTTTAATCTTTATTTCATTTTTATAATTTTTTTTTGGCTACCAAGTGTGTTGTGTTGGTGAAGACAAACCCCTATCACTTTAAATGTGCATGTGCGCGATTTGTTTTATCCGCAGAGAACGCGCCTCAGCCGGAGATAAGGGTGCTGCGCAGTGACCTAACAGAGGGGGATGTGGTGAGACTGTCCTGTGATGTCATCCACACCTGCCCCCCTTCCCCCCCTTCCGTCTCCTTCCGCAACCACAGGGGGGCGCTCAGTTGGAGCCACAATAAGGAAGAGGCGGGGCGTTGGCGCATCTCCGTGGAGACGTCCTGGAAAGTGAACTCGGTGGACCATGGGAGGGGCGTGGTGTGTGATGTCACACATCCTGGGGGCCGGACAGCCAGCAGAGAGATTGTGCTCCATGTTACCTGTGAGTTGCCATGGTTACCGCAACCTGAGCATAAAGCATACCACTTACCAAAGCACTATCAGGCAAAAGAAAAATTTCATGTGGAATAATGGAGAAAATAAATTTAAAAAAAAATGTTTTATTTATATAGTTGTGTGCCCTAATTTTGCCAGTCACAACATCCCAGCAACATTCCAGCAATGCTCCACCAGAATGCCAGCCAAACATTGGTACCCTCTACCTGTGGGCCGACCAGGCATCCCTATTGGCCCAATTACACATTTTTGTTATCCTTTCCCCAGATCCCCCGAAATCTGTGAGTGTCCATGGACCCCCAAACGCACTTCCACCTGGTGGAAGCGTGTCCCTGTCCTGCAGCAGTCAGGCCAACCCCCCTGCGACCTCCTTCCAGTGGTACTTTGTGGATCAAGGCCAGCCCAAGCTATTGGAGGCCACCTCTAAGGACATGACAGCAACAAATCTGCGCCGCGACCAGAACCTGTTCCGCTGCAAAGCCAGCAACAGCGCGGGGAGTGGCAGCTCGCCTGACTTTGAAGTCATCCAAGAGTGTGCGTACTTTGTGTCTTTGGGATTATGGGATTACAGTGTGTGTGTGTGTGTGTGTGTGTGTGTGGAGAGTGTGTGTGTGTGTGTGTGTGTGAGTGTGTGTGTGAGTGAGTGTGTGTGTGTGTGTGTGTGAGAGAGTGTGTGAGTGTGTGTGTGTGTGTGTGTGTGTGTATGTGTGTGAGTGTGTGTATGTGTGTGAGTGTGTGTGTGTGTGTGTGTGTGTGTGTGTGAGTGAGTGTGTATGTGTGTGTGCGTGAGTGTGTGTGTGTGTGTGTGTGTGTGTGTGTGTGAGTGTGTGTGTGTGTGTGTGTGTGTATGTGTGTGTGTGTTTACTGTCATCTCTTTTTCAAGCGGTCCTCTTTCACAAACATACACACCCCACCTCTATGGGCCCCCTAGACTCGGTAGTGCCTGGGAAAGCTTTCCGTGTTATAAGCTCTTAGCTCCACCCCTTTCTCTGTTATACTCCCCTAACTCCACCCCTTCCCCAAATATATCTCCTTAGCCCCACCCCTTTCCCCTGACATAGCCCCTTGGCTCTGCCTCTTCCTCGATGTACCACTTAGCTCCGCCCATTTCCCCTGATGTACCCCCTTAGCCCCACCACTTTCCCTGACGTACCCCCTTGGCTCCACCCCTTTCCCCTGATGTACCCCCTTGGCTCCACCCCCTGGTGAAAGTGAAGGCTGCTGCTGCTGCTGTCTGAACCCAGGCCTCTGCTTCCCCTCCAGACCAGCCCAACATATCCGAGGCCTCGGGGTGCTCCTTCTATGCTGGGGCTGTGAGCTGCTGGTGCGAGGCTACGGCCAGGCCCTCGGCCTCCCTGCAGTGGAGGGTGGACGGGGTGACCCAGGAGGCCAGCCCCGCCCAGCCCAGCACCACCAGCGTGCACACGGTGAGGGGAGAGTGGGCCGGCAAAGCCGCCACCGAGCAGGTGAGCGTCACCTGCGTCTCCAGCAACCAGCACGGCCAGAAGGAGCGCCTCCTCAGGGTGTATGTGAAAGGTGTGTGTGACTGCCTCCCACACGCACATGCATGCGTACACACACACACACACACACACACACACACACGCACGCACGCACACATGCACATGCAGACATACACGTGTACACACACATGCACCACACACACACACACACACACGCACATACATGCACATACATGCATGCACACGCAGCTCACATGCATGCATACAAACACACACGCATGCACGCACACACGCACATGCATGCGTACACACACGCATACGCACACGCACGCACAGGCGCACACACACACGGGCACACACATACGCACGCACACACAGGCGCACGCACACATGCACACACGCACACGCAGACATACACGTGTACACACACATGCACCACACACACACACACACACACGCACATACATGCATGCACACGCAGCTCACATGCATGCATACAAACACACACGCATGTACACACACACGCACATACATGTGTACACACACGCATACGCACACGCACGCACAGGCGCACACACACACGCGTACCTGCACACACACGCACATGAACACAACCACACACGCACACGCACACGCACACACACACACACACGCACATGAACACAACCACGCCCCTGCATACATGCACATGCACACACATGCATATGAACACATTCATGCACATGCATGTGCACGTGCACACATAATGCATGCATACTCAGACACAAAAACACACATGCATGCACTATATAAGTTCTTTAAGAGTTATTTAAAGGGATATTTAAAATACACAAACATTTAAAAGTAACACCATGCAATTTTCGACACAGTTTCTAAATACATATTTCTTTTGTTTCAGCGCCTCTCTCTAATGTGATGGTGACCCAGCACCCGTCCCGCCCCCGTGAGGGAGAGGGGGTGACCCTGTCCTGCACTGGACAGGGCTACCCACCGGCGTCGGGATACCGCTGGTACCTGGGGCGGGACGGGCAGGAGATCGGGCTGGCGGAGGAGTCCAGCGAGCTGTCGGTCCGTCCCGTGGCCAGAGACTCCGGACCCTATCGATGCACCGCCCGGAACCAGATGGGCGAGTCCAGCTCCCCCGTCACGTCGGTCAACGTGGAGTGTAAGCGCGTCCCTCTCTCTGACCTCTCAGTTTAGGGCAGGGGGTGTCCAGTCCTATCCGAAAGGGGGCTGGCGTGGGTGTGGGTTTTTTTGTATGAGCCCAGCACTAAAGTCACCTGACTCTATTTCTCTAAGTTCTCGACTGAAGTGCATTTTGGGAGATTACGTGGGCGAGTGCATTTTGTTGGGGAATGGCTATGCAATTGCAGTAATGGGCTATGGCCAGGGGCAATGTGGGCCAGTGCAGTTATGATGATGTGCCTGCGTACATTTTATAATACACAGGGACCCATCATAAGACCCCTGACTCTACTTGTCAAGGTCTTGACTGAAGATCATGATTGGTTAATTTGTAGAATCAGATGATGTAGCGCTGGACTACATCAAAAACCTGAACCCTCACCGGCCCTTTTTGGACAGCATTGGAGACCCCTGATTTAGGGCCCTGTGTAAGACACATAGGGCAAGTGTATAGAGCAGGGCTACTGATTTTGAGGGCCAGATTTGAGTATCCCGGTTCGTAAGGACATGACGCAAAAGTGCATTCATGACTCATCATCTATTTACAGGCCAGAGTCTGCAAAAATCTCTTGTGTGAAACCTTAACTTTAACACCTATGGTGTGAATCATAACAGGTGTTTTTGTATGTGCAGTTCCCATATGTATGGTTTGTTTTTGCTGGTTTGGTTTGTATTGAGGAAGTATCAGCATTTTGACTGGAGCTCAGTCTTGCATTTAACATTGTTGTTGCAGAAAGGGGGTCCTCTTATGTTTTACAGTTATTGTTTGAAAATGACTTTCAATTAAAAATAAATTTTAAAAAAGTTTTATCAAATGAAGTTTTGAAAATGATCTTATCTCAGATGATTTATTCTGAGACCCCCTGACTCACAGACCCGCAGCAGTGCGTTGTGGGATTGAACATCCATGAAGGGCTCCTGTGTACATGTTTATTATGTGTATGTTTCAAACCCTTTTTTTTAGCGTGCATCTCTTTACCCTTTCAGGATGTGCACGCATGTCTGTCTGTGTCTCTTCCAGATGCCCCTCTTATTCTCTGGAACTCCAGTTGCACCCTGGGTAACGGGCAGTGGAGGTGTGAGTGCATTGTGGACTCCAGCCCCCCAGCGAAGGTCACCTGGTCCTCTGTGGGCTCCTCCACTAATGAGAGCGGCAACACGTCGTCCACGCTCAGTGGGCGGGTCCTAAGGTCTGTCCTCACTGGACCAATGGGAGACGGGGGCCACCGTTTCTACTGCAATGCCACCAATGAGCACGGAGACGACTTCTACCTGCTACCTATCACAGGCGAGTGTGGCTAGCACAAAAAAAAACGCACTTTAATGATGTCAGTCCCTCAGTTGGCTCATTTAATAATAATAATAACAATAATAATAATAATACATTTATTTTATATAGCGCTTTTCATGGTCTCAAAGATGCTTTACAATACATGAATACATACAATGAATCATACAATGCAGGAAAAAAAATGCAGAAAATGCAGGGGTGGTGCAGTGGTGGTAGAAGGGGGTGTGAGAGGGGGAAGACAAACATCAAGGGAAGGCTAGGGAAAAGAGGTGGAAGGCTAGGGAAATGAGCCCGGGTGACATCTGCACCTTGCATTGAATTGAGCTCACGATAATATACACATTATAGCAGTTCACATTGTGAGACAAGTGCAAAGACTGTTGAGTATTTTTATGATTGCAGTTACAGGGACAGAGTGCTCGAATGTGCGAATGTGTTACTTAAGTCTGGGTAGAACTGGATTGATTAACGGTGAGTTAATGGCTTATGTGCAATTTAACGATCTTATAAATACACTGCAACTTAACGATCTTATAAATACACTGCAACATTACAATACGTTACATTACATTTATTTGGCAGATGCTTTTATCCAAAGCGACGTAGGTCAGTGGAACAACTTCATAACACAGGTTCGATAAACATCAATTTATCTGTGAGTACAGTTGTGGTACTAAACAGGAAGTGCTGCAATTTATTTGTCAGTTAAAGAAGTATAGTCTGACTGCATTTTTAAGGAAGTAAATAAATGCGTGTGGCCAAAACGTTCATTTTTGGTCTCATCTGACAATAGCGTCCTCTTCCAGTCATAATTCCAAAGAGGTTTGGCAAGCTCCAGATTCTTGGTTTTGTTTATTGTGCTCAGTAAGGGCTGTCTTCGTGCCACCCTTCCAAAGAGTCAGTTGGTATGGAGATACCATTTTATGTTTTGTTTTTTTTAACTTGTTGAATGCAAGAAACAAACTAATCTCTGCAATTCTTAAACAGTGATCCTTGGGTTATTAATGGCCTCCCTCCCCATCTTCCTCACCATTCGTGGGGACAACATGCACTTGCTTCCTCTTCCTGGCAAATTTGCAACCATTCCATATGTTTTACACCTTTTTATTATTGCCCTTACAGTGCTAAGTGGTATGTTTAACCATTTATATAATTATGGAGCTTACTGTGTCTACATACCAGAGTCTGCAAAAACTTGGGTGTGAAACCTTAACTTTAACATCCCAAAAGTCCCCTACTGTGGGCCTCTACCACATGATGTTATTATTAGTTAAACACTAGAAGTGTGAATCATTTGTTTTTGTGTGTGTGCAGTACCCATATGTATGGTTTGTTTTTGCTGAACTGAATTGAGGAAGTTTCGACATTTTGACTGAAGCTCAGTCTTTCATTTAACATATATGGTAATGTAATGGCAACCTCTCAGCTGCAAGCCCAGTTTTCCTAATCTTTATACTTCACAGCCTCAAAATGCGTGTCAAACTCAAAGAGTTTGGGTTCCTGTTACTGTGACTACTGTTGCCATGGCTGATAATAAAGATGATGATGCCTGTATTTCTGACAGTGGAGCACTTTGGAAAGTGGGGAATTGTCCTTGGAGCAATCGGTGGAGCTGTGCTCATATGTCTTCTATTGGGAGCATTTTTATATTGTAAACGCACTAAAAGGTACGTTTGAAATTTACCCATTTGCTTAACTGTCACTGTATGCACTGTGTGTCACTTTAATTGGGTAATAGTAACTTGAATACTCATATTATACTCGCATAAATGGCTTGCTCATTTAAACGGATTACTTGAAATCTAAGCATATATTAACGGAGACTTTTGAGGTCATTTTATTTGCAGAAACAGGCTATATGCCCAGTATTACAATTGCAGTGCATTAATCTAGGAGTCTGTAGTGAGCAAGAGTTAATTCAAGATTTATACCAAGGCGCTTTTAAAGTAATAATCTCGAAGATTTTCATTAAAATAAATTTCAGTTAAGTCACTATCTATCGCTGAGTTAGGTAACACAATGGTGATTGAGCCTATTATTATTATTATTATTATTATTATTTATGATTATAGAACTGGGTGTCTGTGGTGACATTCCCGGGAAAAAATCACAAGCGGCGCATAGTTAGTGACGCGTTTTCCATCACCCATCAGTGGTTGGTCCGCCAGAGAGGGTAGGTGGACGCAACAGGCTTGCTCTTCAACTCACTTGTGTGTGAGCGGCGTACTGTTTTTTCCGGTGTCTGCTAGCGTTACAATAACAGAGAAAGGCAGCGGGTTATGGAACCCTAATAAATTTTTTGTGTAACATGAGAGGTCATATTATTTGTTGATGTAGATTTCGTATTACATTTGATGACAATGTAACATTACTAAATTACGCTATAAATTAAGCTATTTGCACAGCTGACGCTAGCTACCGGACCATGTCAAGAAAGGCAACATTAGTTTAGACAACGTTGTGCACAGTATCCATCTCTCATAGCAGGTAACGTTGCGTTAGCTAGCTAGCTAATGTAATTAACACAATCTAATGTCAGCTAACAATTAAGAAAAAACGCTAGCTAACGCTACCGCCCGGTACCGACCTCGCAAACCGTCTCTCGAATGCAATGCTACCTTGTTGCAACGTTGCAGTGTAGCTAACTAAAGCCAAGGCCAGTTCAGATCTATGATTCGCAACGAGACTGGATGCAACTTGCAAAATTCCAAGACGTCTGATTGTAAACGTTCTAAAACTGCACTTGGCGATTTGACAAGGTGGGTCTTTTGAGACCCTAGGCAACGGCTATTTTTTACAGTCTCTGCTTCAGACGCTCTGCAACTAACCAGTTCACACCGCTGCAATTTTCTCTGCAACATTCTAAAACCGTTTCGTCTCGTTGCGAATCATTGATCTGAACTGACTTTAACGTTACCGTTATTTACATTGCCATCAAGTTCATCAATATATTGATCGCAATAAAGCCGGGGTATAGGTGGAGCAGAGCCGGGTCTGATTTCTGTGTAAAGATGTCAAGCCGGAGAAAACTAAATAAAAGAATACGGCAGTATGGTTTAGCGTTGTTATTTTATTATGCTTCCTCATATGTTCCTACAGCCTTGATATTTCAGAAATATCACACAACAATCATTCACGAAAAAGACTGTTCATTGTGCACGAGATACATAATTGCACGAGCCACAGCGAATCCCGCGAATTCTTCTCTGCAGTGTAAAGATGTTCATACCGAGCAAAAGGTGGATAAAGAACGTTTGTGGAAATTGATCATCACTAATTCTACCCCAGGTCTGCTGCAGCATTTTAACCCAGCTCAGCAGTGTAAAGACATCTTAAGTTAGTCTAATGTTAGACAATGAATGAGTATGTACATAGCGTTGTTGTATAACAACCATTTTTTATTCAGTAAATAATAAGTGTAATAGTTGGCGTAGCCCAGGTGCCAACTGACTGACGTCACACAGGCGACACTGGTTGGGTCCGGTTTGGTCTATGGGAAGTGAGGTACAAAAACACACCTGCAATTACCGCTTCTCGCCATTGGCACCGCCAAAGAGAACGAAACGGAAATCTTCGAGATTGTAACTTTAATTCTGATAGTGTCATAATGCTTAATGAATTTAATTCTTGCACAAAGGTCATTTATTTACATGGGGAAAATTAAGATGATACCAGGATTTTTGTGCGTTTAAACAAAAAATTAATTCTACAAATTCAGTCGCTTATCCAGAATGCAAGCAAATGTTGCATGTCTTTTTTTTTTTTTACCAAAGTGCTGTTCCTTTTAGCTTAACTTCCTTTTATTTCACTCTATTTCCTTCTCTCTCACTTTCTCTCTCACCCCTCCCTCTCTCTCCCTCCCCCTCCCTCTCTCCATTCTCCCTCTCCGTTGTCCCCCCTCTCTCTCCTTCCCCCTCTCTCCCCCTCTTCGTTTTCCTCCCTCTCTCTCATTCCCCCCTCTCTCTTTCTCCCTCCCCATCCTCCCCCCCTCCCCCTCCCCCTCCCCCTCTCCACCTCCACCTCTCTGTGACAGGCGCCCCAAACACGCAGACCTTTCCCTAAAAGAAGTGAAATGTGCTGGAGAGGAGGAAGTGAAGATTGACAGTTTGTACTCAAATATAACAGCATGCCCTCCTGCCCATGCACTGCCAGAGAGCATCTACGAGGTGGAAGACGCACCCAGGGTACAGTGCATCCTTCAAAAGACACTTTCACACATCTCTTGCATAATGAACGTGTCTTGAGGATTTTGGTACTTTGTGGAAAGGATTTAAAAGGCCCTGTGATGAATTGGTGGCCTGTCTAGGGTGTATTCCTGCCTCTCGCCCAATGCACGGTGGGATACGCTCTGCTCAGGATAAGCGGGTACAGATAATGGGTGGATGAATGGATGTAAAGGTTAGCCATTAGACATTGATTTTTAAAATCAAGGAAAGGCGAAGTGTTACGGATATTTTCCATTCATGCAGTCATGACACGTGGAACGTATTTCATGAAAGCTGTCAAATTAGACAATGTCTGTGGAACTTATGTGGACAGGAGTCATTGGAGTTTTTGCTTGCTGAAAACATGGGTATGAAGCTGTCTTGTCCTATAATTTTTAAAGTCACTCAGGACAAGAAAGTCTGTTAAATGATATTAATAGAAATGTCAGCATGAATGTGTATATGTGCACACTTCAAAACGTGCCCAGTGGGCACATCGTCTGCAAAACAACAAAACCAGAGGTGGAAAACCCAGGTCCAGGTAGTAAAAGGTCTCCCCGATTATTTTGTTCCAATCACATGGATTTGCAAATTAGCACAATTCTTCAACCAGGAAGCAGAACTAATTGGTGAAATCAGCTGGCTGAGCTTGTAGGTAGGACAGGGCAGGACTTTTTCTCTCTGACCCCTGGACTTTCCACCTCTGGACAATACTATTGTGTGAAAATCCGCAATGCACATGCTCCTTATCCAGACGAAGTCTCCCAGCATTTTTGGGAAGACATTTTCTGCTGTATATTTGTGCTAATTTTCTTTTTGTTTGTTTGTTTGCTTTTGTGTGTGTGTGTGTGCTTTGAAGTATCAGGAAATGAAGAGACAACCTTCATATGATGACGATGTGTACCAAAATGACTGAGATCTGCAGGACAATCACAGCTGTCGGTCATCTGCTTCCAGATCAAAAGCGCTTCAGTGTACTCATATTTTATGCATTCATATTTTACGGTATTCTCTGAAGTAATCAGTGGACACTCATTTCATGCGTTTATGACCTTAGTTCCAATGGGTGCCATTTTGGTTTCAGACACCAGATGGCGCCAAAGGTACAGGCCCCCCCCCCCCCCGCCTGTTCATTTAATCTGTTTATTCCACCCCCCAGGCCCCATCAGAGCGGTCCTCCACACTCCCCTATGAGGTGTCTCCCCCAGCTGTACGAATGGCCACCACCGTCTAAGTGCAGCACTCTTATGTACAGACCCCTCACCTGTCCAGTACTGTGTATATGTTACATTGTGTTGTCTTTTATATTATTTTTGAACTTCATTTTCCTCTTTTTTTTTCAAAATTTTCTGTAATGTTTTTTTTTCTTTCTTTCTGATATGCAGTATTTTAATTTTTTTTTTTTGCAGTACCGTCATTTTATATATGTAAAATTGATTCCAAAGGGCTTGATACATTTAATATCTGTAATGTCAAGATAAATAAATATTCAGTACTGGTTGAAGCCCATAACTACTGGATGCAACTCTGTTATAAAAGGACAAGACCTGTGATGTGTCTGTTTATAAAATGGCTCCCACTGAATTCAGGTAATTTATTTATAAATTTAATTGCAATAAATTTACTCACAATGCTATTGTGAACAACTTAAGAGATGTAATTCTTTTGTAGATATTGTATGTTAATTTAAATGAATGTCCAAGAATAAAATCATGTATGTATTGGATATAGTCATTTGAGAACTTTTGGATGATTAGTCACTCGATCAACTGAGATTCAAGAAGCAATGGTTCCCCTTTCCGTGTTGAACTTTTTTAGGAGTGCTCGTTTTCTCTATTGGGGTAATCAGAGAATCAGAAGTACAAACTTTCACTCTAATATGTTTGTAGAAAAGTGCATTGCCTGATTGCCTGTTCTCAGGTGTGTGTGTGTGTGTGTGTCTGTGTGTCTGCGTGCGTGTGTGTGTGCGTGTGTGTGTGTGTGAGTGTGTGTGTCCACAATGTTAAAATCATACCCTAGAGCGTGGAGTGCAGTGGTGGTAGCTACTGTAGGTTCACTGAGCGTCCAGGTTTTAGCTGTAATAAAGCACTTTGATTAGCTAAAACCAGTCAAATATATGGTTGGCACCTGTTTTCTTGGGTATGATCATGAAATGAGACATTTTAGAAATTAAATCCCTTATTAATGGCGACATTATACATTACTTAAATCATGACACACAGTACAAGATCAAAAAAAAAAAACCATCAATATAGCACATCAACCCGACACTGATTTGATTACCATTGAAAAACCACGCTTGTGGGTAATGTAGGCCCCTGGTCTTTCCCCACCCTGACCTCTCTGTTTGCATGCTCTCCCCTCCCTCTCATTGTTATTGTGTTCGACTTCCTTTTCCCCAGGCGGCGACGATGGAAATGCTGTGATGCTGTTGTTTTCAGCAGATCTTCTGGGGTCTCAGGTCAAACCTAATTTCCAAAGTTGAACAAAGTTGACTTTTCAACACTGGCATATAAAACGGTGAGGCGTAGGTTTTGCGGACCATTTTGCTTATAGTCGTGTTTTTTGATACGGTATCGATTCTGACTCCTAAGAACACCTTTTTTTAAAGGTTGTTGGATCAAATCAGGTCAGATAAATTTTATTTGCGCGCCGCTTTCTACAGGCAAACTGCCTATGAGACGCTTTACACAGTAGCAGAGGGAGAAGTAAAAACCAGGCCTGAACCCCCAAAGAGACAGCAAGTGAGGTAAAAACAAAAACAAAAAAAAATACTCCCCAAGCGGGGAGAGAGATGCTCAAACAGTGGTGAGAAATAACTCCCCAAAGGGAAGAAATCTCGAGAGGAAGGAAAGCTCATCCTCCACCTGCCGGCTCGGCGGTCTACAATGTAATGCTTTTATAGGTTTATGATTTATAAATTGAAAAAGTAAAGAAGGGTTTTATATGTATATATATATATATATACACATAATAATAATAATAATTATTATTATTATTTTATTTTTTTGGTTCGTTGATGTGTTGTGTTCACAATCTGAATTGGGAGGGGGTGGGGGGGGTGGGCTGGAGGGTGGAGACAGCAGGAAAGCAGATGACTATGGCTGTCGTGTACCAAAGTTTCTATGGAATCAGTCTCCCAGGCAACAGGCCTCTGGCACTGTAACCTGGAGGAAGGTGCTCACCCTGGGCCACCTGAACAGTTATCCAGCCGTATGAACACTGTTTAACACAGAACAACATGAGCTGTCAACATAAGCTGCCAATCACCCTCTGCGTCAGGGGAAAAGAATGGCTGGTTAATCAATAAATGCAGAATAATTTGAGGAGATGGCACTGAAGATGAAGAAGACAAAGAAGAAGATACAATGAATAAGAAGACGAATACAATGGATAAGGTGAAGAGGAAGATGAAGATGAAGAAGACAAAGAAGTAGTAGACAATGATGAAGATAAAGAAGAAGAACAAAGGTGTAGATGTGTGTAGAGAGAGGGATGTGGAGCTGAGACCAGGGTGGAGAGAAAAGAGGAAGAGGAGATGGTCGGGACAGTGGTGGGGAAGACAGAGAGACATCCAAAGATAGAGTATTACCCATGATCCTCTCCTAGGTGTGTTTGCTCAGGGGAAAGAGTCATGTGATCAGGTATGATCATGGCGAATCACAGGTAAACATGAAATCAATGAAGTCACAGTGCCTTATGAGAACTCAGCTAAATATCAGCTGTTATTTATTTCAGTGTAAAAGCCAGACATGCAGTGCCCCACTTCTCTGTTTATCGCTGGGGTATTTTCAGATTTTTAAAAGAGGATTTAAGCTGTGTAGACTGATCCTGGATCAGGGAAAGAGCAGGGTGTACCAGAGCCCTGCTGTAGATCTTTGCCCCATCAGCATAGGGGCGACATAGCTCAGGAGGTAAGGTTCGATCCCCTGCCCTGGGAGTGTCAAAGTGTCCCTGAGCAAGACACCTAACCCCTAATTTCTCCCAACCAGCTGATTGGTACCTTGCATGGCAGCCTTTCACCGTTGGTGTGCGAGTGTGCGTGTGTGAATGGGTGAATGAGAGGCATCAATTGTAAATCGCTTTGGATAAAAGCGCTATATAAATGCAGTCCATTTACCATTTACCAAGCTGTGTGCTGCCTGTCTCTCCTGAGGTCGGTTCACATTGTGGCCGAATGCCTCCCGCTGCTGGCAAGAAGTTAACCCTCCTGTTCTGTTCATTTTTTAGGTACAGCAAAAATGTTCCCGGGTCAATCCCAATACAGGGGGGGTTTGCAAATACATGAAATGAACCATTTTCATTTAAAATGTTGATTACACTAATTAAGGCCAGTAGAAGAAGTTTCATACTGAAAAAATAATTTTAAGTATTTTTCCTAGATTTTCAAACTTTAAAAAGGGTCAATTTGACCCGCAACATAACAGGAGGGTTAAACTGCAAGCAGTTTTTTCCAACTGCGACACAACTGTTCAACAGAGTATCACCACCATGGCCAATGGTGGCTATGGACAGGGGTGGGTGCGGTGCGTCTTGCCCACCCAATCAAAAGTTAAGAAAAAAAAAATTCTTTTTTTTTTTTTTGTTCAGCCAATGGAAAAATAGCACAGAAGATTTCAGTACTGTTTCCATTTCCGTGTGCAGGCACTTCCTGGTTCTGTGGTAGAACTTTTTCTTCTGTACATTGAAGCCATCGAAAGCCATAACCGTAAGTTTTTCTGATATCTCATAAGTCTTTATTCATCTATTGTGATTGTGGAACGTAAATATTGTTAATTTGTACATCATTAGAATTGCTGTTTTCTCAGTTAGCATGAAGCAAATCTGTTAGTTTAGCTACCAGTCGGTAGCCTTCGTCCTTTTGGTTAAAGGACGATGTATGTAGGAGCCTTTATTCATGGACTTTTTTGTATTGATTTCTGTAACAGTTTCACAGTCTAGTTATGTCTCTCAGTAAACCCAAAGACAATGCAACCCCCTGAGAGTCTTTCTGGGAATACTTGGTTGTTTAGCTAGCTAGATAAACTGCTTCGAACACGGAGAGGGAGGCCAGCATAGGAGGTTTACAAAAATTGTGCGTAAACTCTAATGAATAAGAGTAATCTGTCATTTATTTTAGCGTTGCAATTTTCTAAAAACTGAAACAAACAAAAGAGGGCAAACAAACAACAGCCCCACCCAAAACAAAGAAAGAAAAAAACGGCAATAACATGATGGGAAAGTGAAAGTGAGTTTGTTGAAGGACTTTATATATAAAGGGTTGGCCGGGGGTTAGTTAAGAATAGCGTAATACAGGTCAACACAGTACACCGCTGTGTGACGTGCCTGTGTATTGTTCTGCCTAGTTAAATAGACCTTGACATCTTCCGTTACGGGAATGCGGTGGTCGTTTCGTTTATTTTTCTATTCCCTGTGTGGCAATGATAATGCACACGCAAACTTTTTCCAGTAAGGAAAACGAGACCGGAATGTATTGAGAGAGAGAGAGAGAAAGACAGCATACTTCTATTTTAATTTCTAATTAGAAAGTACAATTGTTCAGGTACAGAATGGCGGTATTTAGAGCGCAGGAAGGAAACAAAGGAAACCGTCGCGGTAGGGGAAAAACAAACACGGCGACGTCCATTCAGTGCGTCTGACACGGCAAGCAGAGACAACCCCCTCTTGGGACCATAAGGTTTCCAGCGCTGTGTTTCCCAGAAATTCCCACACTTTCCCACAGCGCCAACAAGTTGCTTGCGACGTTCGCGTTCCCCTCCCCACCCTAACATCTCATTTCAGGAAACGCAACAGGGTTTCCCCCAGAAAGGTTGCTAGGCCCGGTGGCAAGTATTTTTTGACAGGGCCCGGCAGGCAAGCAGCCAAGTGTCTTTTTTGACGGGGGCCCGGCGCGGGCCAGCGACCGACTGATGGCAGCATTAAGGTAGGGCCCTATAGACAGGCTGTGGCAGCATTAAGGTAGGGCCCTATAGACAGGCTGTGGCAGCATTAAGGTAGGGCCCTATAGACAGGCTGTGGCAGCATTAAGGTAGGGCCCTATAGACAGACTGATGGCAGCATTAAGGTAGGGCCCTATAGACAGACTGATGGCAGCATTAAGGTATGGCCCTATAGACAGGCTGTGGCAGCATTAAGGTAGGGCCCTATAGACAGACTGATGGCAGCATTAAGGTAGGGCCCTATAGACAGACTGATGGCAGCATTAAGGTAGGGCCCTATAGACAGGCTGTGGCAGCATTAAGGTAGGGTCCTATAGACAGACTGATGGCAGCATTAAGGTAGGGCCCTATAGACAGACTGATGGCAGCATTAAGGTAGGGCCCTATAGACAGGCTGTGGCAGCATTAAGGTAGGGCCCTATAGACAGACTGATGGCAGCATTATGGTAGGGCCATATAGACAGACTGATAGCAGCATTAAGGTAGGGCCCTATAGACAGACTGATGGCAGCATTAAGGTAGGGCCCTATAGACAGACTGATGGCAGCATTAAGGTATGGCCCTATAGACAGACTGATGGCAGCATTAAGGTAGGGCCCTATAGACAGACTGATGGCAGCATTAAGGTAGGGCCCTATAGACAGGCTGTGGCAGCATTAAGGTAGGGCCCTATAGACAGGCTGTGGCAGCATTAAGGTAGGGCCCTATAGACAGGCTGTGGCAGCATTAAGGTAGGGCCCTATAGACAGGCTGTGGCAGCATTAAGGTAGGGCCCTATAGACAGACTGATGGCAGCATTAAGGTAGGGCCCTATAGACAGACTGATGGCAGCATTAAGGTAGGGCCCTATAGACAGGCTGTGGCAGCATTAAGGTAGGGCCCTATAGACAGACTGATGGCAGCATTAAGGTAGGGCCCTATAGACAGACTGATGGCAGCATTAAGGTAGGGCCCTATAGACAGGCTGTGGCAGCATTAAGGTAGGGCCCTATAGACAGACTGATGGCAGCATTAAGGTAGGGCCCTATAGACAGACTGATGGCAGCATTAAGGCAGGGCCCTATAGACAGGCTGTGGCAGCATTAAGGTAGGGCCCTATAGACAGACTGATGGCAGCATTATGGTAGGGCCCTATAGACAGACTGATAGCAGCATTAAGGTAGGGCCCTATAGACAGACTGATGGCAGCATTAAGGTAGGGCCCTATAGACAGACTGATGGCAGCATTAAGGTATGGCCCTATAGACAGGCTGTGGCAGCATTAAGGTAGGGCCCTATAGACAGACTGATGGCAGCATTATGGCAGGGCCCTATAGACAGACTGATGGCAGCATTAAGGTAGGGCCCTATAGACAGACTGATGGCAGCATTAAGGTAGGGCCCTATAGACAGACTGATGGCAGCATTAAGGTAGGGTCCTATAGACAGACTGCTAGCAGCATTAAGGTAGGGCCCTATAGACAGACTGATAGCAGCATTAAGGTAGGGCCCTATAGACAGACTGATAGCAGCATTAAGGTAGGGCCCTATAGTTTGTGATAACAGAATGACGGGCGGAATGGCGGAATTGAGAATTTAAAAAAGCTATAACACAGATTCCATAGGGCCCTACATGAAGTCAGTGCTAAAAGCTGACTGGAGATTTGAAAATATGACTATGTAATGTGAATGTTGTTATTAATGTCATTTATTCAACACACATTTTTTTTTAAATCAACAACTATTTACAGCATAGCAGCGTCTTACAAATAATCTGACAACAATGTACAGTCTTGGAATGTTGTGTTTTCAACAACAACAAAAGAAATTAAATTCAAATAAATAATATCAAGGTTTTTGCACTCTATAAAAAACTTGTATTCAAGTCCTGATTGGCTACTGAATCTTACAGCAAGCCTTGGAATGCTGCGCACATTTAAACATTTAGATTAGATTCAAATTTATTGTCATTGCACGGAGTGCAAAAGAAGCAGTAAAGTGCAGTAAGGTGTATGTACATATGTATAATATAAATATAGAATATGGAATGAAAAGCTAAAGTATATACAGTATGAAAGTGAATAAATATGAATACAATATGATAAATATGAATACAATACAATGTGGTATAAACAGTACAAACAGTTATAAACAGTATAGACAGTGGATAGATATAAATATGTTAAATATATTATCAGCAAGGTTGTTGTTTGCTAATGGCGGCCTGTAGTTCTTTCATAGCATGCTTAGCATTAGCGCCCGGGGGTATATATGCTGCAGTCACAACAGCAGATGTAAACTCTCTGGGCAGATAAAAAGGTCTGCACTTAACCGTGAGATGTTCTAGGTTAGCAGAGCAGTGACTCTCGATAATGGCATTGTCCGTGTACCAAGCTTTGTTGACATAAATGCACAATCCCCCACCTCTGGTTTTACCGGAGTCATCACCTGTTCTGTCCGCCCTGAGGATGTAGGATGATACTTGTAGAAGTATGATTTCTAAGCTACTCATGCTTGCAACTCCATACTTTATTCCACCGCTCACACATGACCTGCGCATAGAACTACGGCAACCTTTCTAGGGCGTACAAGACCGTGCCTATTACTACATCTCCCCTTCTCGGACACAGATTGAAAATGAACAACTAGCTACTGTGAAGTGTTATCTTTTAAACACATACACTTCCTTTTGTTAACATTTTTTTTTTTTAAAACACCTTAACCTCCCCTTCTAGCTCTCTCTCCTCCTCAGTGAGAGTGCGCACCAACAGTGCCCTGGACAGTGCATCTGCAGTAATGAGGGCTTTGCCTGGCACATGCACTATTTTGTAGTCATATCTGAGCAATCTCAAACGGAAGCGTTGAATTCTGGGTAGCAACTCGTCCAAATTTACAGCTCGAGAGAGAGCAATGGTTTGTGATCGGTTTCTAACGTGAAAGAGAGACCAAGCAAGTAGGAGCTCAGTCTCTCACATGCCCAGGTGGCAGCCAATGCCTCCTTTTCTATTTGTGCATACCTTTGCTCTGTTTGCGACAAGCTCCGTGATATGTATGCAACAGGCTGCCATCGGACTGCCCCAATACCAAATGACGACGCGTCGGCCGACACCCTTGTTTTTGGGGGGGGACACCAGGGGGGACACGAGGCAGCTGCGGAGGCCCCCCTGGGGCTTGAGGCGGCTCCGGAGGCCCCCCCGGGGCTCGAGGCGCAAGTAAAGCCCGAAACTTGGGTGTAGAAGGCGGCCTCCGCGGAAGGGTCAGAGCAGGCGGGGCCTCTGGGGCTGGAGGCGGCTCTGGGGGCCTCTCCGGGGCTCGAGGCGGCTCTGGGGGCCTCTCCGGGGCTCGAGGCGGCTCTGGGGGCCTCTCCGGGGCTGGAGGCGGCCTCTCCGGGGCTCGAGGCGGCTCTGGGGGCCTCTCCGGAGCTCGAGGCGGCTCTGGGGGCCTCTCCGGGGCTCGAGGCGGCTCTGGGGGCCTCTCCGGAGCTCGAGGCGGCTCTGGGGGCCTCTCCGGAGCTCGAGGCGGCTCTGGGGGCCTCTCCGGAGCTCGAGGCGGCTCTGGGGGCCTCTCCGGAGCTCGAGGCGGCTCTGGGGGCCTCTCCGGGGCTCGAGGTGGCTCTGGGGGCCTCTCCGGAGCTCGAGGCGGCTCTGGGGGCCTCTCCGGGGCTCGAGGTGGCTCTGGGGGCCTCTCCGGGGCTCGAGGCAGATCTGGGAGCCTCTCCGGGGCTCGAGGCGTATCTGGGAGCCTCTCCGGGGCTCGAGGCGGATCTGGGAGCCTCTCCGGGGCTCCAGGTGGCTCTGGGGGCCCCTCCGGGACTTGGGGCAGTGCAGGCCGTGAAGGCCCCTCCGGGACTTGAGGCAGAGCAGGCCGTGAAGGCCGCTCCGGGACTTGAGGCAGAGCAGGCCGTGAAGGCCGCTCCGGGACTTGAGGCAGAGCAGGCCGTGAAGGCCGCTCCGGGACTTGAGGCAGAGCAGGCCGTGAAGGCCGCTCCGGGACTTGAGGCAGAGCAGGCCGTGAAGGCCGCTCCGGGACTTGGGGCAGATCAGGCCGAGGGCCCTGCCGTCTGGGCTGGGCAGGGGACAGGAACACAGACCACAGCTGTAGGGAACCCGGCTGGGCAGCCGGACGGGACCGGCGGGACCCCCGCGGGCCGGACCCTGGAAAGATCGCCAGTCGAGACCCTTCAAATGACGCAGGGCCGGGAACCGCTGGCTGGGCAGCTGGAGGTCTGGCCAACCGGGAGGCAGCCCGACCACGGCGCCTCCGTGACCGCCCGCCCCGGGCGCTGGGAAGCTCAAGGGCGAGGGACTCCCAGTCGCTGGGTGGCGAGTCCTCCGGGTCACTCCACCACCCCGGTGGCATGATAAAAAAAAAAAAAAAACCTCTGCTGGGTCCCGCACTGGCTGGTTCCTTCTGTCACGGCGCGGGTAGGGGGAACCCAAACGCAGAGGGAAAGAAAACACAAATCCAAAATGGGAGGGGAACAAAGACTTTACTATAGACAGGCAAACAAGCAGGGAACAGACAAGGCCACAAAGGGAAAAAACACGAACTCAAAAAATCTCTAAATAGAACAGAAAACAAGAGGAACTCAAACACGGGCAGGGCAGAACACGGTCAGGGCAGAACGCAGGCAGGCAGAACACAAGGGCAAATCAACAAGTCAGGAACAAAACAAGTCAGGAACAAAACAAGTCAGGAACAAAACAAGTCAGGAACAAAACAAGTCAGGAGCAAAACAAGTCAGGAGCAAAACAAGTCAGGAACAAAACAAGTCAGGAACAAAACAAGTCAGGAACAAAACAAGTCAGGAACAAAACTAGTCAGGAACAAAACTCGAGCAGGCAGGTACATGGAAGTCAGGGAACACACACAAGTAGGCAGGTACATGGAAGTCAGGGAACAAACACAAGCAGGCAGGTACATCGAAGTCAGGGAACAAACACAAGCAGGCAGGTACATGGAAGTCAGGGAACAAACACAAACAGGTAAAAAAAACGCAGGCAGGTATAAATGGTTTGAACATTAATAGGCAACAAACACAAGGAACCAGCACCCGAGTCAAGGGAACAGAGAACTTAAATAGACAGGGGTAACAAGACACAGGTGAACTCAAAAAGCAATCAAACCAAAAGGAGGGGATAAGACACAGGTGGGAACAATGATGGGATAACGAGACAATGAAACAATCATACAATTAACAGGAGGGGAGCAGGACACAAAACAGAGGTGCCGCCATCTGGCGGCCCAACAGGGGAAACACAGACAGGAAAACAGGACCATGACAGTTCTGGCCAAGACGCGATTCCGAATAGCAAAATGTTAAAACAAAATCTACCAA
This sequence comes from Anguilla rostrata, assembly GCF_018555375.3. Lineage (NCBI taxonomy): Eukaryota > Metazoa > Chordata > Actinopteri > Anguilliformes > Anguillidae > Anguilla > Anguilla rostrata. The sequence goes on along the minus strand of NC_057933.1, from coordinate 4,575,991 downwards.
AAGGAGTCACAAAAGTGGAAAGCTCTCTGCTTTCTGGTGCCAACGGTATTTGCCAAAAGCCTGACCTGGCATCCAGTTTAGTGAACACCTTAGAGCCGCTAAGCTGAGCCAAGGACTGTTCCACTGATGGCACACCACCACATTCAATTTTGTCAAGTCAACACATAGGCGACATAGCTCAGGAGGTAAGAGCGGTTGTCTGGCAGTCAGAGGGTTGCCGGTTTGATCCTCGCCCTGGGCGTGTCGAAGTGTCCCTGAGCAAGACACCTAACCCCTAAATGCTCTGGTGAATGCGAGGCATCAATTGTAAAGCGCTTTGGATAAAAGCACTATATAAATGCAGTCCATTTACCATTTACCAACACAGATCCTAATCTTATCACTATTGGCCTTGGGCACTACCACCATGCCAGCACACCAGTCTGTAGCTTTTTCAATCGGTGAGATGACCCCTATGTCTTGCATCCTCTCCAGTTCGTCTTTAACTTTACCCATCAGTGGGATAGGGACTCTCCTTAGGGTGGTCAGAGCATATGGAACAGCATCAGCCTTTATCCTGATCTTGTAATCCCCTTCCAGCTTGCCAAGCCTAGAGAACAGTTTAGGAAACTGTTGCTTGTATGCCTGCCCTGGCTCCGCCACCTCATGTGCTTTTTCAACCAGGTGCAGTGCCTCTATAGCCGGAAGTCCCAGTAAAGGTCTAGCTAACGAGCGAACAACATAAACTGGTTGTGTGGTGGTTTTTGACTTGTGTTGCAGCTGACACTGAATTTGGCACATGACCTGCAATGCTTTATTATTATGCCCTAAAAGTATTTTCTTTGTAGCTAGTAGTGGTCCATCTCTGCAGTAGCTGTACATGCTGCCAGGGATAGCAGTAACCGCAGCCCCCGTGTCCAGTTTAAACGACACTGTTTCCCCATTAAACGGCACTTCGCTATGCCAGCCTGTCTGTCCATTGTGTACCGTCCCAATAAAAATACTGTCCTGTTCTAAGACGTCTCTCTCTAGCCGATGCACTGCCCGTCTCGCACACAGCCTTGCAAAATGGCCTTGTTTACGGAATTTTTGGCATGCGGCGTCTTTGGCTGGACATTCGCGCCACGCATGGAAGGGAGTTTTCCCACATCTGCCGCATGTGTTTGGGTACACGCCTGCCGCTTTTGGCGACTGTACGGGAGCAGCTACCCTGTCGCTTGTGTATTTTGCTCTGTCAGCACTGCTTTTCTGTCTGCATGAAACATTGTCTATGTAACTGGCTGTCATTGGAGTGGGGTTACTGTGTCGCATTAATTTATGTTGCTTTTTGACAGTCTCACTTTGTCTGACCTGCTGAACTGCTGTTGTTAAAGTTGGCTTAGAGTCCAACTGTAATTTCTCAGATAAAACACTGTCTCTGATCCCCACGACAATCCTGTCCCGAATGAATTCCTCCTTCAGGGCCCCAAATTGACAATCCTCTGCTAATTTGTGAACCGCAGTTATAAAACAGTCTGCAGATTCCCCTTCATCTTGTGTTCTCACATTAAATCTTGCCCTTTCAAAAATGACATTGTGTTTCCCCACGAAATGTCCATCAAAGTAGTCTTTTACCTTGGAATACACAAGTTTATCCACTTCCGACAACGATGACGTTTCAAGAATGTCCTCCGCACCATCTCCCATTGAGTACATGAGCGCGTTGACTTGAAATGCATCATCCTTTTTGCTGAGACCTGATGCATTGCGATATCTGTCAAATCTTTTAATCCAGCTGGACCACTTCTCCACCTCTGCACAGTTGAAATTTTCGGGGGTGCAATCTGAAAGTTCTCCGCTGGCACTTGGACTTGATCCATTTCTGTTTTCTTTTCCCTTTTTTTTTTCTTCTCCGCGCGGGCCGGTCGCTCGCCTGGCTAACTATCTAGCAACTGTAATTACAATCGAATGGCGTTGATAATGCCGTAAAGTCAATCGAAGACTGATTTTAATGAACCACCGTAAGTTTCGGTGACCATACCGCCGGGAAGCATTAAAGGCGACCTATTCAGACACCATGTAGAAGTATGATTTCTAAGCTACTCAGCCGGAGACTTTCATGCTTGCAACTCCATACGTTAGCTTGATGACATTGATGTGTATGACAACGTGTCATAAAATTTTTCCAGACCGTGAAAACTGTCTGACTTGTTTACATTTTGGACAGATGTGGCTCCTGAGTAAATCTATCGTTGTTTTCGTCGCAGCCAACTGCTGCGCCTCGGTTTTTCGCTCGCACCTCTTTTGAATCGAGAACCTGCTGACGGCTGGGCGCTCCTTCCCGCAGGAGTGTTCCCGGAGCAACTGAAAGGAACGGAACGGTGTCATCAAAGACTTGGCGGTAAGGGAATTCCAGAGCACAGGCGCTCTGTTGGTTTTCTTTAGGACGTGTCTTATCTCTCCATTCCGTGTCACGTTAAGCTGAGCAAACAACCATTCTGTAGTTATCTTTTTCTTTTTGTAAAGTTCCCGTTGTCATACACTCTCTCTCATACACATTGTCATGTCTCTACCTCTCGCTCTCCCTCTCTCTCTTTTTATCTCTCTCTTTTAGGAATGAGTGGCAGGAGGCATCAGTCGTGTTCTGCGTGGGTCATTTGTCTGTTGGTGGTGCTATGTGAGTTTCCGCCATCACTGGGATGTTTGTTGGGGATGATTTGTTTCAGATGTCACCTGCAAACTGCGAACCATCTTATCATAAGTGTCTGATCGAAGGGCAACGGGCCAAGGATAACACACAAAAAAATAAATAAATAAAAGCCTTTAAGGTACATGGAAAGAAAATACAATTAAAATACATTAAAAAGTAATAAAAGTTCAATAATTAAGAGCAAAGGCAGAGATGGCCCAGAAAACCGTGAAACAGATATTTAATTAAAAGCCTGCTCGAACAGGTAGGTTTTGAGCATTTTTTTGAAAATGTTCACAGAGCTTGCATCTCTGATGTGTCTATGTAAGGTGTTCCACAGTTTTGGGGAGTAATAGCTGAAAGCGGCTTCCCCACTCATTTTGTGTAGTACTATGGGAATGTTTAAAAGGTCAGCACCTGAGGACCGGAGGGCTCTTGTTGGCTGATACAAAGCTAGAAAGTCAGAGATGTATGTGGATGCTGTGCCATTTAGAGCTTTGAAGGTGAGTAAAAGTACCTTGAAGTCAATTCTAAATGAAACTGGGAGCCAGTGCATTTAGCATAGAAATGTGACATCCTTGCTGCAGACACTAGAGTTGTTATACTGAGACACACTACAGAGGGGCTAGACACAGAGGCATGCAAACTACAGACACAGTAATGGCAGAAACGGAAACACAACACACTACATAAAATATATATATGTATACCAAATAAAACTGGGAACCTATCACATGCAAATTCCTCACATTTCAGAGCAGAGGTTTGACTGATTGAGTCAAGGGGGCTTGGATTTAGTAGCCTGTCAATGATAGAGAATAGAACCCTAGAGTTTCCGCTATTTTCAGTGATGACTTTTGAAAAGTGGATCTGTCTCTCAGTGCGAACAGCTTTGTTACGAGTCGCAATGCGCTCTTTCAGAATGCTACGGTGGGCCTCAAGTTTAGTTTTTCTCCATGTTCTTTCAGCTTTTCTACAGCATCGCTTCAGGTCACAAGTAGCTCTGTTCCTCCACGGTGCTGCCTTGAGGCGTCTAATTATTCTTCCGAGATAAAATCATTGATTGTAAATGTTTTAGTGGTGAGTGATCCTACATGTAGCAGAGCCATGTTTATTGTAGGTGTATTTAGAGGTGGAATATGACTAGGTATTGTAGAGATATTTGTTTGGTTTCTGATGTTACAGGTTTTGTCTCTGCTTTTCAATTTACGCTGGGTGGAGATCAAAGTTGGGATAGGACTTGGAGATATAGATTCTAAATTAAAACCGGAGACATAAGCGCTATTACATAACATAGGTACATGTTGCTATAACTGTTACTGTATTCAAACTTATTTGTAATTGGATGCAGTTAAGTGAGATTCTGTACAGTAGAAACACTTCAAAAGGCTTGGCTATATTTTTTTCAGTAATAATTGTTAAGTTGTCCCATTTTGTAATCGCACCTGCAACCCTTGAGTTACTAGCTCCAATTTTTAAATGGGTTTCCACACTTACAGTGAAATAAAATTCTTAAAGAAGTTGGCGCAGTACCAGTATTGCATGCTCGTTTGAAGTCATCACCCTGCTGGAGGCACATGCATGTCCTGAACGCGGAGGACAAATTTGGACAAACTTGGTCTTCCACTTCCCAGCACACCAACATTACCTTATTGCCTCACCTCAGTACACAACTTGGTCAAGTGAAGATCCAACTGGAATCAGAGTTAGATTCAGGCGGTACACTTTATGACCTGAAGTATCTGGACACCCCTTGGTCTGAGGCTGTGTTTAATGGTTTGGGCTTGGCCCCTTTGTTCCACTGAAGGCAAATCTTAATGCCACGTCATATAATCACATTCTAGTTGATTCTGACAGTTTGCGGAAGGCCCTTTCCTGTTTTAGCATGACAGTGCCCCCGGGCACACTGTGAGGTCCATATAGAAATGATTTTGTCGAGAACGGTGTGGAAGAACTTGACTGGACTGCACAGAGCCCTGACCTCAAACCCATCCAACACCTTTGGGATCAGTTGGAAAGCCAACTGTGAGCCATGCCTAATCACGCAATCATGCCCAACCTGACAAATGCTCTTCTTGCTGAATGGAAGCAAATCCCTGCAGCAGTGCTCCAACATTAAGTATAAAGCCTTCCCAGAAGAGTGGAGGTTGTTACAGCAGCAAAGGGTGGACCAACTCCATATTAATGCCCATAATTTTGGATGAAATGTTGGATGTCTGGTGTCAGAATACTTTTGGCCATGCAGTGTATGAGGGCTCTCTCTAACACCACACTGCACGTGTGCACAACCATGAGGAGGAGGAAACAGGAGCAGCTCCTGTGTCCTTGGAATTTAAACTCAGATGTTTTATTGCCACCCTAAATAAAGGTGAGCAAAAAAGGCTGTATAAATTAATCATGGGTAATTAGCTGTATTGTACACACTGAAAGAAAGTTGTTTGTATGAATACATTGTTATTGTGGTAGCAATCGCTAATCTGTCATCTTCGATTTGAAGGGTAAAATTATTGTCAAAGCAAAAACTCCCTAGGGATAAATTTAGGGCGATTTTTAAATTGGATGCATAGTCTAACCTTTCAGAGTTATAATAGCAGTGACCAGTACCGCCAGGAAGAGACAAAGAACCAATCAAATTAGCGGTATTTGCTCAATTCCACCAACTTGCACACAATAAAAATTAAATACATTTTATGTAAAGAAAACTTAACATAAAAACAGACATAGTGATGTATTTCTAATGTACATATTTACATTTTTGATGTCCAATTTTTGAATTATTTTTTTTAATGGTATAATTAGAAGTGAGATACAGTGCTGTTCTGTTCCTCTCTCTGTAGGTCCGGAGCTGTACCTGAGCTTGTCGGTCCAGTTCCAGAGTGAGGAACCGGTCTATGTGATTCTGAGTCAAACCCTGGTTCTGGAGGCTCGGCTGGACCTGGCCGATGGAGAGCAGGTCGCCACGGTGACGTGGGAGAGGGAGGCGGAGGGCAGGACCGACCGGGGGAAGGTGAAGGTGGCGGAGTTTCCGGGGAAAACGCCGGACGCGCGCCTCACCACCGAGCAGCAGGGGGCGACGCTGAGGGTGACGGGCTTCATCCGCGAAGACCGAGGGATCTACACGGTCACGGCGACCGGCACGGCGGGGTCCAGGAGCTCCGCTGCACGTACCGTACGGGAGTACGGTGAGGAAGGGGGGCGGGGGAGTGAGGGGGAGGAGAGGGGGGGGGGGGGGGGGGGGGGGGGGGGGGGGGGAGAGGGGGGAGGGAGAGGGGGGAGGAGGAGGGGGGGGGGGGGGAGGGGGCCATGGGTTTGGAGAGAATGTGTGTGTGTGTGTATGTGAGTGTGTGTGTGTTTGTGTGTGTGTGTGTGTGTGTGTCTGTGTGTGTCTGTGTGTGTCTGTGTGTGTGTGTGTGTGTGTGCGTGTGTGTGTTTGGCTTTGTCTTCCTTTGTAAAACTTGTCAACCACCTCACCTCACCTGTCTGTACACCCACACCGCAGGTAAGCCCTGTCTGTGCACCTGTCTGTACACACCTGTCTACACACCTGGCCACACACCTGTCTGCACACATCTGTCTATACACACCTGCCTACACACACCTGGCTGCACATATCTGTCTGTAGCGTAGTCAGTGGTAAAAGCTGGAAGGCGTGCAGTCACTGATGAGAAGTTTCCAGAAGAACAGAGATGTGTGTGTGTGTGTTTAATTTCGCCCATTTCATTCTTTTCGTCAGAGCCGTGTGAGCGCCAGGTGGACGAGATCGTAGTGGGCCTGACCTTCCTGATCATCTTCCTGATCTGCGGTGGAGTCCTGGCTCTCCTCGTGTGGCGGTAAGAGTCCGCGGAAATCTCACTCGTCAGTCCGCGTCACTATGATGAACAAAAGCACCGCAGCCCCACCCCCAAAAAATCTGACAAATATGGCTGCGGACAATCCTAACCCTAACCCCCCCCCCCCCCACTCCACTAAAGCAAATATGTTACTTTTATCAGCACAAACAAAAACATGAATTTCACCGCATGTATTTGCAAACAAAAAGGCGGAGTCTGCCACAGCAAATACCAAGCAGTTTGCAAACTAATAATAATAATAACAATAATAATAATAATAATAATAACAATAATAATAATAATAATAATAATAAACATTATTTGTATAGCACTTTTTGTTCAATGGTTTACAGCACAAACTGCTTCACAAAAGAACATTCTCATGGGTACACACAAAGATGGTGGGGGTTTGACACAAGATACACATGTTATAATGCAAATCAAGGGAGAACGGTGCAAGTTGTAAGTTATGACCCAACTTGTATTCTTGTCTCACCTCTCTTACTGAACCTCTGTTTGCATGCTCTCTCCTCCCTCTTACTGTTATTGTGTTTGACTTCCAGCTCCGGAATCTTCTCTGCTCAGGGCTGCAGTGACGGGTTTCCCTGGGCAACGACGTCGGAAACGCTGTGATGATGTTCGTCTCAGCGGATCTTCTGGGGTCTCACTTCTAGATTCCGGGTGACACCCCAAGACAACAGACCCACAATTGTTTAACAGTCTGTTACCTAAAATGTCACGAGTGGTTGTATTAGGCAGCTTCCATGACTTGTGATGAGAATAAAGTCTGGCATTCTGAAGATTCTGCCTCATCCTCTTTATTGAAAATATTGAAGAAATTCTGCACAAAGATTGAAGACTTTGTCGTTTTGGAAACCACGACACTTTGTCTGAAAACTTGAAAAAGTTGTCTTTTTAACATTGCATATAGTACTGAATCAACACTAGATAAATTAAATGCTTGGAAAACTGATATACAAGAAAACATTGACAATACGGATTGGAATGATGCATGTTTAAAAGCGTAAACACATATAATAAATACAAGGTTTAAATTACGTCAATATAAATGGTTCATGAGAATGTACATAACTCCTGCAAAACTTCATCATATGTCTGCTAATATTCCAGATGTTTGTACTAAATGTTTAGACGAGAAAGGTACTTTAATTCACTGTCTATGAATGTCCGAAGATCCAAAACTTCTGGAAAGATGTTATAAAATGTTTGTCAGAGATGTTTAATACCAAAGTTCCTTTGAATGTCAAACTCTGTGTGCTTGGAATATAACCAAAGGACTTTATGCAAACATCGATACAGGCTAAACTTATGGATTTTGGACTTCTTCAAGCCAGAAGAGCTATAGCACTATGTTGGAAGAGTATAGACGCTCAGGGTTTTCGCCAGTGTATTGCAAGTCCGGCGGCCCGCCGGGCCTAAGCATCGGAGAGATTTTACTTTTTTATTTATTTATTTTTTAAATGTATTTTTAAGATGTTTTTTAAACTACAGTTACATTGGGGCGGCTTGGTTGGAAAGCTCACCAGTGACATTTTTATATCTATGTGTATGGCTCTGCTGCCCGGTCTGTCTTGCCACCTAAAATATAATTTCACTTTGTGATCTGTTTTTAACACAGTTAAAAACGGGGACATTTCCGGGGACAGCTCCAGCCGGGGACAGGCCACCAAAAATGGGGACGTCTGGTCACCCTACCTAAAAGTGATCAGTTGGGATCTCTTGGTTGATCTAGCACAGTAGCCAATCAGAACTTGAATACAAGTTTTTTGTAGAGTGCAAAAACTTTGATATTATTTATTTTAATTTAATTTAATTTAATTTCTTTTGTTGTTGCATTCCAAGACTGTACATTGTTGTCAGATTCTGCTATGCTGTAAATAGTTGTAAGACACTGCTATGCTGTAAATAGTTGTTGATTTAAAAATGTGTGTTGAATCAATAAGCACTGACTTATAGGGAAATGTAGGGCCCTATGGAATCTGTGTTATAGCTTTTTTAAATTCTCAATTCCGCCATTACGCCTGTGAATCTGTTATCACAGAAACTACAGGGCCCTACCTTAATGCTGCCAGTCTGTCTATAGGGCCCTACCTTAATGCTGCCACAGTCTGTCTATAGGGCCCTACCTTAATGCTGCCACAGTCTGTCTATAGGGCCCTACCTTAATGCTGCTATCAGTCTGTCTATAGGGCCCTACCTTAATGCTGCTATCAGTCTGTCTATAGGGCCCTACCTTAATGCTGCCACAGTCTGTCTATAGGGCCCTACCTTAATGCTGCCATCAGTCTGTCTATAGGGCCCTACCTTAATGCTGCTATCAGTCTGTCTATAGGGCCCTACCTTAATGCTGCTATCAGTCTGTCTATAGGGCCCTACCTTAATGCTGCCACAGTCTGTCTATAGGGCCCTACCTTAATGCTGCCATCAGTCTGTCTATAGGGCCCTACCTTAATGCTGCCATCAGTCTGTCTATAGGGCCCTACCTTAATGCTGCCATCAGTCTGTCTATAGGGCCCTACCTTAATGCTGCTATCAGTCTCTCTATAGGGCCCTACCTTAATGCTGCTATCAGTCTGTCTATAGGGCCCTACCTTGATGCTGCCACAGTCTGTCTATAGGGCCCTACCTTAATGCTGCCATCAGTCTGTCTATAGGGCCCTACCTTAATGCTGCCATCAGTCTGTCTATAGGGCCCTACCTTAATGCTGCCATCAGTCTGTCTATAGGGCCCTACCTTAATGCTGCCATCAGTCTGTCTATAGGGCCCTACCTTAATGCTGCTATCAGTCTGTCTATAGGGCCCTACCTTAATGCTGCCATCAGTCTGTCTATAGGGCCCTGCCATAATGCTGCCATCAGTCTGTCTATAGGGCCCTACCTTAATGCTGCCACAGCCTGTCTATAGGGCCATACCTTAATGCTGCCATCAGTCTGTCTATAGGGCCCTACCTTAATGCTGCCATCAGTCTGTCTATAGGGCCCTACCTTAATGCTGCTATCAGTCTGTCTATAGGGCCCTACCATAATGCTGCCATCAGTCTGTCTATAGGGCCCTACCTTAATGCTGCTATCAGTCTGTCTATAGGGCCCTACCTTAATGCTGCTATCAGTCTGTCTATAGGGCCCTACCTTAATGCTGCCACAGTCTGTCTATAGGACCCTACCTTAATGCTGCCATCAGTCTGTCTATAGGGCCCTACCTTAATGCTGCCATCAGTCTGTCTATAGGGCCCTACCTTAATGCTGCCACAGTCTGTCTATAGGGCCGTACCTTAATGCTGCCATCAGTCTGTCTATAGGGCCCTACCTTAATGCTGCCATCAGTCTGTCTATAGGGCCCTACCTTAATGCTGCCATCAGTCTGTCTATAGGGCCCTACCTTAATGCTGCCACAGTCTGTCTATAGGGCCCTACCTTAATGCTGCCACAGTCTGTCTATAGGGCCTTACCTTAATGCTGCCACAGTCTGTCTATAGGGCCCTACCTTAATGCTGCCATCAGTCTGTCTATAGGGCCCTACCTTAATGCTGCCATCAGTCTGTCTATAGGGCCCTACCTTAATGCTGCCACAGTCTGTCTATAGGGCCCTACCTTAATGCTGCCATCAGTCTGTCTATAGGGCCCTACCTTAATGCTGCCATCAGTCTGTCTATAGGGCCCTACCTTAATGCTACCCGAATGTCTCCCTCTGCTGGCAAGAAGTTAAACTGCAAGCAGTTTACAATCGCAGAAATTTTCCCCTCCGAGCTGTGACACACCTGTTCAATGGAGTATAACCCCCACGGCCGATGGTGGCTATCGGCAGGGGTGGGCTCAGCCAACCCAAACGTGCGTCTTGCCCACCCAATCAAAAGTTAAGAAGAAGAAAAAAAAAGAAAATGAATTTTTTTTGTTTTGTTCAGCCAATGAAAAAATAGCACAGAAAATTCCAGTACCGTTTCTAACTTCTGATTGGGTGGGCAGCTAATTTCTCTGATGCAGTGTACTGCCGGTTGATTTAATTAGTGATATTAATGTGACGAGAAGCGCTTTGTCATTTGAATGCACGACACGCAATTCCTTGTGCATTTGTCAGAGAACAACGCGGGAACAAGTACCTTGCTCAGGGGTATGATGGAAGATGTCCAGCTAGGACCTGAGTTGTACTATAAACATGGTTTCCCATCCTCTGTCCCATAGTCATCACCAAGGTAACCCTGGCCCTGAGCCTATGCGGTCACGACTCACGAGAGTCACGTTTGGAGGTGTCATGGCCTCTGTATGCCATGTCCTAAAAGAAATACTCATATTCTTCAATCTAATACTGACATCTAGTGACGCAGAGTGGAAATGCGGTTTTAGTCTAGACTTTAGTCTAGAGTAGTTTAGTTTCTGTTTCAGCACGTCCCCGGTGCTGCAGTTACTTGCATTTTCTGTGCTCTGCGGGTTACTCGCATTTACTGTGCTCTGCGGTAGAACTTTTTCTTCTGTACATTGAAGCTATCGAAGGCATTATCCGTAAGTTTTTCTGATATCTCATAAGTCTTTATTCATCTATTGTGATTGTGGAACGTAAATATTGTTCATTTGTACATTATTAGAATTGCTGTTTTCTCAGTTTAGCTACCGGTCGGTAGCCTAGATGAAGAAATACATGCTGTTTTATGGCATTTGTATACATTCGCTTACTCTGATTTCAATATTTCTGTGAAGATAATTTTGGCTAAAGGACGATGTATGTAATTATATTCATTGACTTTTTTGTATTGATTTGTGTTTCAGTTTCACAGTCTAGTCTAGTTTCACACGTCTCTCAGTAAACCCAAAGACGTACGCAACCCCCTCGGTCTAAGAGTCTTTCTGGGCATACTTGGTTGTTTAGCTAGCTGGATAAACTGATTCAGACACGGAGAGGGAGGCCAGCATGGAGGTTTACAAAAATTGTGCTAAACTCTAATGAATAAGAGTAATCTGTAATTTATTTTAGCGTTGCAATTTTCTAAAAACTGAAACAAACAAAAGAGGGCAAACAAACCAACACCCCCACCCAAAACAAAGAAAGAAGAAAACGGCAATAACATGACGGGAAAGTGAAAGTGAGTTTGTTGAAGGACGGGGGCTTAGTTAAGGACAGCGTAATACAGGTGAACACCAGGGGCGTTTCTAGGATTCGAAGACATCAGGGGCTTAACCCCAAGGGGAGTTTTTGTTTGCAAAGGTTTCTGGGGCCCATTTATTATATTATTACACATACAAACATATTACAAAAAATAATACTGACAGTGCTATATTAATCTGGCTAGTATAGGGATATAATGTTGAATGGATATAATGTATGTATGTGGCTATATTGCAAAGCAGAATGAAGACTAGAAGCTAGATGTAGTTACACAATTAATGTAACTGCTTATGTTACAGTAGAGAAACAGACGAACAGAGTAAATAGCTACGTGATTCAATATAACTGGCTATACAAACTCACTTAGTTACCAGAATATGTATTTATATACTGTAACTAAATTAATGAACAAAATATTAGCCACAAATAGCTAGCTAACCTAGCTGCTTATCCTATGCAGCTGTGAGTGATGATATGTAATGATGATATGCAAACTAAAACTCCCCTTGGGGTTAAGCCCCTGATGTCTTTGAATCCTAGAAACGCCCCTGTGCCTGACCCTCAACCGTAGCGTTTTTTCCCCAAAGATGGTATTTCTAGATATAGCCTAATTTTGAACGTCGTCATCGAAGACTTGTCGGTAAGGGAATTCCAGAGCACGGGCGCTGTCACTCTGTTGGTTTTCTTTAGGACGTGTCTTATCTCTCCATTCCGTGCCACGTTAAGCTGAGCAAACAACCATTCTGTATTTCTTTTTGTAAAGTTTATCCTTTATTTTATTCCTCATTTTATCCTATTTATTTTATTTTATTTCCTGCTTATTTCTCCAATTGTGTGTTTATTTTGCAATGTATTTCTTTTGTCTGTACAGCACTTTGGTCAGCCATGGCTGTTTTAAAGTGCTTAACAAATAAAATTGGATTGGATTGGATTGGAAGTTTCCCGTTGTCATACACTCTCTCTCTCATACACATTGTCATGTCTCTCCCTCTCGCTCTCCCTCTCTCTCTCTCTCTTTTTATCTCTCTCTTTTAGGAATGATTCGTTTGAGGCAGCAGTGGTGTCGTGTGTGGGTCTTTTGTCTGTTCTTGGTGCTATGTGAGTTTCCGCCATCACTGGGATGTTTGTTGGAGATGATTTGTTTCAGCTGTCACCTGCAAACTGCGAACCATCTTATCATAAGTGTCTGATCGAAGGGCAGCGGGCCAAGGATAACACAAAAAAAATAATAATCTCTGCACATCTGAAAGTGTAATCTGTCCCCCCAGTAAAGTGACAGGTGACCCCTGAATGGAATTTCCACGCTGGTCATACTGCGTTCCAAGCACCCTGTAAAACACCTGGAGATCTTTCCCACTGCCGGGCGACACTCTTCTGTCAAAATGTGTTTGTTTTCACCTTGTGTTGTAAGGAAAACTCAACGGGTCCACGAAAACCGTCAGGAATGCAGATGCATTCCTGAAATCGGAACACTGACTGCCAGGATGTATCAGGCTTTGCTGCGCACCAACCTGAACTTGTCTGGTCCGGAAATGTTTCCAAACTTCCCTTTAACATCGCCTGTATGTTCATGTTAATAATAATAACTTTATTTGTATAGCACTTTTCATACATGAAATGCAGCCCAAAGTGCTTCACAATGTAGCAGATCAAAATTAAAATATATAGATAATTTAAGATAGTAATAAATGCATAGGTAGAGGCATTTAATTTAATAAAAATGTATTTTTATGTTTTTACTGTATTCTATGTTTTTACTTGTATTCTTTTTTTTTTCTTTTTTTTTTTTTTACTGCATTTTATGTTTTTACTTGTAGTCCATGTTTTTACTTTTTATTATATGTTGTATTTAATTGCCTTGGTACTGTTTTCACTGCTGCACAACCAATTGCCCCACTGGGGACAAATAAACTTCTACTTGACTTGACTTAATGTACATGAAACAGAATACATTAAAAAAATTGAAATAAAAGATCAATTAAGATGGTAAAAGTGCATAGATACAAAAATAAATTTTAAAAAATAAAATAAAAAAGTGCATAAATAAAAGCCTTTAAGAGGCTCAACAAAAGTAGCTCCTTCATACATGGAAAGAAAAATACAATTAAAATACATTTAAAAGTAACAAAAGTTCAATAATTAAGAGCAAAGGCAGAGATGGCCCAGAAAACCGTGGAACAGATATTTCATTAAAAGCCTGCTCGAACAGGTAGGTTTTGAGCAGTTTTTAAAAAATGTTCACAGAGCTTACATCTCTAATGTGTCTAGGTAGGCTGTTCCACAGTTTTGGGGAGTAGTAGCTGAAAGCGGCTTCCCCACTCGTTTTGTGTAGCACTATGGGAATGTTTAAAAGGTCAGCACCTGAGGACCGGAGGGCTCTTGTTGGCTGATACGAAGCTAGAAAGTCAGAGATGTATGTGGATGCTGTGCCATTTACAGCTTTGAAGGTGAGTAAAGCCGCGTTTCCACCGCAGGAACTTTACCCCGGAACTAGGAACCTTTTGAGGAACTCAGTGCGTTTCCTCCGCAGGAACTAGGAACTAAATTTAGTTCCGGGGGCTTTATTTTACCCCCAAAAAAGTTCCTGCTCGGGGGGTAGTACTTTCCGAAAGTACAGGAACCTTTTGGGTGGTGCTTGCAGCGCTGAACATTTCTGATTGGTCGAGTATTCGCAGCATTTTTAAAAATATGCAGCCGCAAATTTATTTTCATAATAACTTCAAATAAACTTGCATGTTATGCGGCGCAGTAGCCTACTTTTGGTTATAGCCTGCCAACGTCTTGGAATTATAACGTGTGCTCTTCTGTTCTTTTCTTGCTTTAGTATTCGTTTTATAAAATGCTAAGCATTCATGATGGGACAGCATATTACGTACCAAAACATTCTGTGGTTTCAGACTTAATCCTTATTGTATCCAGTTGAACATTGAAAAATACAGAATAATGATCAGATACATTGATATCGGATACCAGTAGATCGGAGACAGTAATCCCTTTTGCTACCAAAATCAAGAGTGCTACCAAGGTAGTGGGTAGGCTCTGTAACGTGCTGGTTTAATTCTAGTTTAATTGTTAAGTTGTCCCATTTTGTAATCGCACCTGCAACCCTTGAGTTACTAGCTCCAATTTTTAAATGGGTTTCCACACTTACAGTGAAATAAAAATCTTAAAGAAGTTGGCACAGTACCAGTATTGCATGCTCGTTTGAAGTCATCACTCTGCTGGAGGCACATGCATGTCCTGAACGTGGAGGACAAATTTGGACAAACTTGGTCTTCCACTTCCCAGCACACCAACATTACCTTATTGCCTCACCTCAGTACACAACTTTGTCAAGTGAAGATCCAACTGGAATCAGAGTTAGATTCAGGAGGTACACTATATGACCTGAAGTATCTGGACACCCCTTGGTCTGAGGCTGTGTTTAATGGTTTGGGCTTGGCCCCTTTGTTCCACTGAAGGCAAATCTTAATGCCACGTCATATAATCACATTCTAGTTGATTCTGTGCTTCCCTGACAGTTTGGGGAAGGCCCTTTCCTGATTTAGCATGACAGTGCCCTCGGGCACACTGTGAGGTTCATATAGAAATGATTTTGTCGAGATCGGTGTGGAAGAACTTGACTGGACTGCACAGAGCCCTGACCTCAAACCCATCCAACACCTTTGGGGTCAGTGTGGAAAGCCAACTGTGAGCCATGCCTAATCACGCAATCATGCCCAACCTGACAAATGCTCTTCTTGCTGAATGGAAGCAAATCCCTGCAGCAGTGCTCCAACATTAAGTATAAAGCCTTCCCAGAAGAGTGGAGGTTGTTACAGCAGCAAAGGGTGGACCAACTCCATATTAATGCCCATAATTTTGGAGATGTTGGATGTCTGGTGTCAGCATACTTTTGGCCATGCAGTGTATGAGGGCTCTCTTTAACACCACACTGCACGTGTGCACAACCATGAGGAGGAGGAAACAGGAGCAGCTCCTGTGTCCTTGGAATTTAAACTCAGATGTTTTATTGCCACCCTTAATAAAGGTGAGCAGAAAAGGCTGTATAAATTAATCATGGGTAATTAGCTGTATTGTACACACTGAAAGAAAGTTGTTTTGTATGAATACATTGTTATTGTGGTAGCAATCGCTAATCTGTCATCTTCGATTTGAGGGGTAAAATTATTGTCAAAGCAAAAACTCCTTAGGGACAAATTTAGGACGATTTTTAAATGGGACGCATAGTCTAACCTTTCAGAGTTATAATAGCCAGTACCGCCAGGAAGAGACAAAGAACCAATCAAATTAGCGGTATTTGCACCAACTCGCACACAATAAAAAATAAATACATTTTATGTAAAGAAAACTTAACATAAAAACAGACCTCTTACATAGTAATTAAGATGTATTTCTAATGTACATATTTACATTTTTGATGTCCAGTTTTTTAATTATTTTTTTTTTAAATGGTATAATTAGAAGTGAGATACAGTGCTGTTCTGTTCCTCTCTCTGTAGGTCCGGAGCTGTACCTGAGCTTGTCGGTCCAGTTCCAGAGTGAGGAACCGGTCTATGTGATTCTGAGTCAAACCCTGGTTCTGGAGGCTCGGCTGGACCTGGCCGATGGAGAGCAGGTTGCCACGGTGACGTGGGAGAGGGAGGCGGAGGGCAGGACCAACCGGGGGAAGGTGAAGGTGGCGGAGTTTCCGGGGAAAGCGCCGGACAAGCGCGTCACCACCGAGCAGCAGGGGGCGACGCTGAGGGTGACGGGCTTCATCCGCGAAGACCGAGGGATCTACACGGTCACGGCGACCGGCACGGCGGGGTCCAGGAGCTCCGCTGCACGTACCGTACGGGAGTACGGTGAGGAAGGGGGGGGCGGGGGGGGGGGAGAGAGGGAGGGAGTATGTGAGCGTGTGTGTCTTTGTGTGTGTGTGTGTGTGTGTGTGAGTGTGTGTTTGTATGTGTGTCTGTGTGTGTGTGTGAGTGTGTGTGTGTGCGTGTGTGTGTTTGGCTTTGTCTTCCTTTGTAAAACTTGTCAACCACCTCACCTCACCTGTCTGTACACCCACACCGCAGGTAAGCCCTGTCTGTGCACCTGTCTACACACACCTGCCTGCACACACTTGTCTGCATAGCTGCCTGTACACACCTGTCTACACACACCTGCCTGCACACACTTGTCTGCACACATCTGTCTATACACACCTGTCTACACACACCTGCCTGCACACACTTGTCTGCACACATCTGTCTATACACACCTGTCTACACACACCTGGCTGCACATATCTGTCTGTAGCGTAGTCAGTGGTAAAAGCTGGAAGGCCTACAGTCACTGATGAGAAGTTTCCAGAAGAACAGAGATGTGTGTGTGTGTGTTTAATTTCGCCCGTTTCGTTCTTTTCGTCAGAGCCGTGTGAGCGCCAGGTGGACGAGACCGTGGTGCTTCTGACCTTCCTGGTCATCTACCTGATCTGCGGCGGAGTCCTGGCTTTCCTCATGTGGCGGTAAGAGTCCGCGGACCGCTCACTCGTCAGTCCGCGTCACTATGATGAACAAAATCACCGCAGCCCCACCGCCAAAAAATCAGACAAATAAATAGTTGTGGCTGCAGACAACCCTAACCCTAACCCGCTCCCCCCCCGCCCCCCCACTCCACTAAAGCAAATATGTTACTTTTATCAGCGCAAACAAAAACATGAATTTCACCGCATGTATTTGCAAACAAAAAGGCAGTGTCTGCCGCAGCAAATACCAAGCAGTTTGCAAACGAATAATAATAATAATAATAATAATAACAATAATAATAATAAACATTATTTATATAGCACTTTTCGTACAATGGTTTACAGCACAAACTGCTTCACAAAAGAACATTATCATGGGTACACACAAAGATGGTGGGGGTTTGACACAAGATACACATGTTATAATGCAAATCAAGGGAGAACGGTGCAAGTTGTAAGTTATGACCCAACTTGTATTCTTGTCTTACCTCTCTTACTGAACCTCTGTTTGCATGCTCTCTCCTCCCTCTTACTGTTATTGTGTTTGACTTCCAGCTCCGGAATCTTCTCTGCTCAGGGCTGCACTGGTGGGTTTCCCTGGGCACTGACGTCGGAAACGATGTGATGATGTTCCTCTCAGCGGATCTTCTGGGGTCTCACTTCTAGCCGGCAGATTCCGGGTGACACCCCACGACTGAGAAAACCAAAGCGCTCACTTTTAATGGTTTAAGTTTTTGAAAAAGCCTTCTGTTGGAAAATTCCGATACGTTATTTATTTTTACTTACCACAGCAGAACCACTATTGTTTAACAGTCTGCGACCTAAAATGTCATGAGTGGGTGTATTGGGTAGCTTCCAAGCTCTGTCAAAAGATACTTGCCCCCGGGCCTAACAAACTTTTCTGGGGGAAACCCTGGACGCTCCATCATTGAGAATGTGGATGTGGGAGCTAGTGGATTGCATCGCTCTGGAAAGACTAACTAACTTACATTGCTAAAGGCAAGCAGAAAGACTTTGTTCAGCTCTGGGCACCATACATGAACACATGGAAGGTGGAAATGCAGGCTTTACCTGAAAAGAAATTGTAAACAATGTAGATAAATATTTTGCTTTATTTATATTCTATCCGATGTAGGTGCATGTTGAGTGTGTGTGCATGTGGGTCTGTGTGTGTATGTGTAATGTACGTGTTGGTCTCAAACTGTTGTATTGTTACTGTATGTTGATGTGATGTCATAAAATAAGAAAATGACAATAAACATATTGTAAAAAAAAAAAAAAAGTTGTCTTTTTAACACTCATCTGGAGAAAAAACAGCGTAGGCCATGGAAACATTTGCAGTTTGGAACACTTTGCCCCTAGCAATCCTCTCCCTAAGAATTCAGTCCAGAATTGCATATATCTGTGTTGCATAGTATGCAGTTTCTTTGGTTTTAATTCCAGTAACTTTTTTTTCAAATTTATTTTTGTATGCTCATCCTGGTTTAGGCAGGTGTCAGATGCTGCCTGTGTCAGCGTGTGAGGCTGTAGTCACGACTGACGTCAACTTTCATGACTGACAAACAGATAAACTGTCCCAGTTTTCCTAGCGCCTCCTCGTTCTCTCCTTTCCCCTCCACCCAGCTCCTCCCTTCCTTTCCCCTTCCGGGCAGGAGAGCAGGACTGGAGGCCTGGAGGCGTGGAGTGAAAAGTAAAGTAATGGGACGCTCCCGTACTCAACAGGGTGCGAATGATCCAGACGGACGGCAGTCCACTAGGCCCAAAAACCTTAGGTTTTCCCGTTCAACATCAGCTTTACCAGGGACCACGGGTAAAGCAGGACGGTGATGGACAGAGACATCTCCAGCAGAAACATGGCTTTTTTTTTGCGTCCACAGACTACCAAGAATGCAAGAATGTTGCCCCTGCATTTCTAGCATTTTTAAATGGCTTCTGTCTCTCCAGATGTTACTGATACTGTAGATAAGTATACATTTATTCAGTTTCTGGGCGTATTTAACAAATGTAAAAATATTTAAAATGTGGTATGTGTAAACTAACCATTATCCTTATTTAAATTTTCTTTTATTAAATCATTAATTCTACAGATAGTATTTATTTATTATTTTAAGGCAGTGAGGCTTGTGTGTGTGCACCAAACTAAAGCCTGAGAAGGATCAACGAAAGCCCCAAGGAGATTAAAGCAAAGCTTTTTATTGCAAGTATTAGTGAAAGTTACACTTCAAACTGAAGCAAAGCAACACTAAAGGCCTAAAAAGAAGACTATAAAATAAGACATTTAAAAATAAAAAAACACCTGTTGGTACAACAGAGAATCTTTTGCGACGTAAAGACAGGGGATAGGGGTGTAGAGGGGGAACACAGAGACACGGCGCTCCCCCTGGTGGTCAGGAGAGGGAGGACGCGAGCTCTGCATCCATGAGGATGGCCTCTAGAGGGCAGTGGCGCCCTGCTCTTGCAGTTTGAGGAATCACATCATCTGGAACTGGCTTATTTTTATTTTTTTATTTTTGTGACAGAGCCACCAGGGCCTCCCTGTATTCCCTTCTCTGTGTGGTTGGGTCGGTGGGACATGTAGCCAATAGGCTCACGCTACAGTCTGAGGGGGGGGGGGGGCAGGTCCACACCGCTGTCCTGACCAATGGCAACGCAGGACCACACTTTTTGGTTCTACTGAGGCGGTCAGATGAGTAGCGAGACAAGCAAAAAGCAGACAGAGCCTGAACAAGCGAAACCCGTGTGTGTGCGTGTGTGTGTGTGCGCGCGTGTGTGCGTTGTACGTGGAGCAAACGCCCAGGTCTTTCACCCATGGCAGAACTATCCAACCGGAATATAAGGACCGCAAGGGATAGTGTTTTCTACAAGGTAAGGTGAGGGGAGGGGTGGGGCAGGCAGGAGGGGCGTAGGAGGGGGGTAGAATTATATAGCATATGGCTATATTCATCACACAGGTTCTCCTACGGGCCAGAGTGGGAACAGCCAACTCGAATACACAACTTTTGACGACTGGTGCGGCTAATCTCAGTTAACAGTTCTGGTTCGGTCTCCTCGGAATGCTGATTGCAAAAAATCAAAATGCACACTTGAGGTGAGTGCGTGTGCATGTGTGTGTGTGCGTGTGTGTGCATGTGTGTGTGTGCGTGTGTGTGCATGTGTGTGCGTGCGTGTGTGTGTGTGAGTGTGCGTCTGTGTGTGTGTGCGTGTGTGCATGTACATGCGTGTGTGTGTGTGTGTGTGTGTGTGTGTGTGTGTTTGTGTGTGTGTGTATACGGTACAGCTCATTACGGCACTGTTTGTGCCCGTTTGTTTTTGGGCAAAGGGAAACTGCGGCTGAACGTGTTTTTTTTTGGTTCTGACCCCCACGGCCCACAGGAGCGGTGCCTCTGCGTGCCTCATGTTCTACGGGCCAAAGAAGACCAAACGGAAGGAACCGGAAAAACACGGGAACGAGGAACGCCAGACAATACTAAAGATCATAATACAGGCACAGGTCTCCGTACGAACACACACACGCACGCGCACACACGTGCACGCACGCATGTCAGCCTTCAGACCCATCGCGTTCTCTCTCCAGAACGACCCGGGACAGCGAAAGGGTTTAACCCGGGACAGCGTTAGGGTTTTACCCGGGACACGATGACACTAGTCTGCCCTCCAAATGGCCCCGTTACTGGTTTAAAATAAAGATAAAAAAAGAAAAAACTATGAAGATGCAAGTAGCGTCAGTACAGTTCTTCTCTCGCCTGTACCAAAGTAAGGCTTTTAAAAAGTTCAAAAGTTATAAATAGATTCAAGGATAACAGAAGAGCATGTGAAAGACGAAGTCTTGTTTTTCGTTGTTGAAGAGTGGAATGGGATTTCGTAGCTTTTTGTTTTCATCAAACGTGTTCGGTTTTCACTGCGAATGGCTCTCGGACGTCGGACATGGAGGACTAGGAGGGCCAAACAGTTGCGCCTCCATACTCTTCCTCCTACTCCTCCTCCTCACACCCAACCGTCTGCTTGCTCAGCATCTTAATCACCCCCCCTCCCCAAAATCCAAATCAAGGCCAAACAGGAAACCATAGCAGCTTCTGGCTGTTTGGGGAAGAGGAGAACCCAAAGTGTGTCGAGGTTTTTGCGATATTGACTGCAGCTTTTCCCCATCTTATAAAATGCAGCCAGAATCTTTCGACCCCAAGATATGGAGTGGGGTACCCCCCGCCCCCCCCTTTTCGCTACTGGTGGTGAGATGGAGCCGGTGTGGGAGGGGACAGGGGAAAGGGGTGGAAGGGGTGGGGCGAGAGGGAGAACAGAGGAAGGGCTTGGAGTCTTCCTCCTGTACCGACGTGCGCCGCTCACTCTGTCCTTGTACCAACCTCCCCGACCCCCCTCCACCCCAGCATGTGCTTGTGCTTGCGTGTAGGGGATAGTTTGGTGGAGGGGAGGGAGGCTGACCCTCCACCCAAATCCTCCACTCTTCAAGGAAATTGGGAATCCCCAGTCCACCTGGCTCCGCCCCCCAGCACCACCCACCTCCCCCCCCCTCCCCCCCCTCCCCCCCACAGTCCTGTGGCCCATAGAAGTAGAGACTCAGGACATGCCACCCCCTCTCAATAAATACACCATAAAATATTTTGTATATATATAATTAAAACAACAACAACATTTAAATAGGACAACCAAATAAAAAGAAGGCTCAAAAAACAAAGGACAATAAAATAAAATAAAAAAAGTCAGAGAAGTGTTAAGACACAAAAAAAAAAAACAAAAAACAAAATAAGAAAGATCCTCTTTTACAGTTCTCTTACTCTAAAACAGCTATAAGGATATCATAATCAGGCAATTAATCAAGCGCAATGTACTGTAACCAAAGCAATGTTTACCTTTTTTTCTCATTTAGTACAATATATGCAGCATACAAAGGTCAGTGAGGTGCAATGTTTCCAGATATCTGTGGTACATTTGTCCCTCCCCCCCCCCCTCCCCTGTCCCGGTTGAGTGGGCACTCACTTGACATGGCTTGGGCCTTGTGTATCAACACCCCAACCCCCCCACCCAACCGCCCCCACCCACCACACAGTTTCCCCCGCCCTCCCTTGGAGGCACGCCCATTAGAGGTCAAGTCAAGGTCAAAGCCAATGCGCTGCCCAAGATTTGGATGGGGTGGGGCTGGAGGAACCATTTCGGGAACCACTGGGAGGCATTGCACAAGAACAGCAAGACTGGCGCCTGTTGGGGGGAGAAGTTACACAAGCAATGTCGCCCCCATCAGGTCAAAAGCAGTTAAGGCCTTTAAAAAAAAAAAAAAAAACAACAACAAAAAAAAAGATAATTTCCTCCTCTTTTTTAATGAGATTTGTTCAGGCACACCTCATGGAAATTACTCATAACCGTTTCACCATTACTGGTTTTTTGTGGGGGGGGGGGGTGAAAATCAAAAATCTGTTCTTAAGAACCGCAAAGTCCAGGCAGTAGGTGCAGTTATTCGATACCGGTACAGAACCCCCTTTTTTTCGTAAAAGCGGGAAAAGTACACAATCTCAGGCTGTTTCTGTAAGTGAGCGGGAGTCTGTAAAGTGCGGTGCTGAGCCAGGCTGAGCCAGGTGAGTGCCCAGCTATCTCCCCCCCCCCCCTCCCTCCCTCCCTCCCCCCCTCAAAACATGCGCCATTGGTCCTGACTCCTACAAACCGCCACCAAAGAGCTCAGCCATCCCGCCATCGTCTTGGCATGTCAGTGTCAGTATGTCTATATATTGTTTTATATATTCATATCTATATATGCATACATTTAATAACATATGTATGTGTGTCTCTGCGTGTATACATCGATGTAGACGTAGGTATTTCAGAAATATCTTTTTGAAAATAAGATTTCT
Source organism: Anguilla rostrata (assembly GCF_018555375.3). Taxonomy (NCBI): domain Eukaryota; kingdom Metazoa; phylum Chordata; class Actinopteri; order Anguilliformes; family Anguillidae; genus Anguilla; species Anguilla rostrata. The sequence continues at coordinate 4,553,043 of NC_057933.1, read as the reverse complement.
TTGATTGGTAACATTGTTTTTTTTTTTTTGTCGTTTAGTTTTTCGTTTTTAAATCAGCACCATCATCAGGAAAGGCACTTTCTGTGGACTACTCTGCTCCAGGACGACCCCCCTACCCCCCCCCCCCCCCCAAAATACTCAAAACCTCAGGGTGAACCAAAAAAAAAGTGTGTCACGCGATTCCTTCGTTCGCGTGCGATGGCGAGCTGACGTCGGCCGCGGGACTCGGACGTCTGGCGAAGCTGTCGGTTAGCGGACGCGGCGTCCCAGCGACGTTTCGGCGACGTGCTGAGAACGCAGAGCCAACACGTACGCTAGTCTGTAAACATGAGTTCCCCTGGTGAAAACAGGGGCTACATCTGGACCCCCCGAAATACGGACGCTGCCGACTTTAACCCCCGCTATCGCCCCGCTAAACCCCAAGCACTAATGACCCTGGTCCGACTGACCGCTGCAATGCAACTCACTCCGAATGCTTACGCCCCCCCAACCGTGGCTAATGCTAGCATCCACACACAATGCTAGCACCATTAACGCTAGCCTCCATTCACAACGCTACCGTCGCTAACGCTAGCCTCCACTCGCAATGCTACTCCGAGCAACAATCTCCCATCATCCTCTCTGTCCCTCAGACACACGTGAACAGATCGCACCTCTAAATGTTCAGAACCAGCTCTGAACGAGCCAATCGCCTTCCTTCAAACAAACCCAGCTCTAAATGAGCCAATCACCTTCGTTTGACCAAAACCGGCTCGAAATGAGCCAATCACCTTCCTCCGATCAAAACCAGCTCTAAATGAGCCAATCACCTGTTTTCCAGTTTGAAATTCATGGCCAATTACTGGCTATTGAAAGCATGGCTCTGGCACTGGAGGAGGAAACAAAAGAAAAGTGGGAGGGGCAGGGAACAGAGGAAACAAGAGGATTATGGGATTTTGAGGCAATGCCCTTTTCTTTTTGAAGAGCCCAGTGCTCATGTAGAAAGAGAGGGGACTACACGGGTCGCATAAACAGATCTTTGAGTCTTTCCCTCTCTCTCGCACACTCGCACACCCCCATGCCCTCAACTCTGGCAGAAGAAAACGTAAAAACCCAAAACAGCGGCCCTCATCAATCCCTCTCCTCCTCCTCCTCCTCCTCCTCTGAAACAGGGCTCGTGAGTTACACCTCTGCCGGTAAGGAAGGAATTGAGGAAGGAAGGGAAACGCGTTTGTCCAGCGTACGGCCGTGCGCGCTCTGACGAGGGGAGGAGAGCGGGCTACCAGAGGGAAAACAAAATGTCCGCCGCTGCTCGAGGAGGCCGGAAGGCTACAGCAGCCCCGCCTCCTGCGATTAACAGTCCGCCCACACAGCAGTCCCACGCCACGCCCCCTCTCAACCAAACTGCCGTGAAGCTCAGAGCCCAGAACACTAAAAACACCAGACACTTACACTCTCACAAGAAGAAGAAAAAACTACTACTAAGTCAACAGTCTATTGCATTTTTTTAAAACTCTATTATTATGTCATTACCATAATTCATTATTATTATTATTATTGTTTATTATTATTTATCATTATACTTTCACTTTTTTTTTTTAGAATTTGTTAGCAAAAATAAGTGGTGTGCATCACATAATTTAAAATGTACAAATATACCTCCTCTCTGCTTTTAAAAAGGCTCTCCAGAAAGTAGGTGAAATCTGAAGCTCGGCCCTCCTCATCTCTAGCCTTGGGGGGAGGAGCTCTAACAGCCAGCCAATGGACCACAGGGAGCTGCCCAAACACTCCTCCAATGGCCTTGCTGTGCAACAGTGAGCCCCACCCCCCCTCCTCATTTACATGCTCCACCCTCTACAACCATCATGCCCCGCCCACAGGGCCTCCCCCTTGTGGAGTATCGCTGTACCTTTAAGAGAGATTCTCACTGGCTTTTTTTCAAATTTTATATATTTTCTTTACATATTCTGAATGTAATGTGAAAACCCTGGTCCCCAACCACCCCCACCCCCTCCCCACCCCCCACCCCATGCCACCCCAAACCCCATGAAGTTCCTCAGATCTATTTAACAAAGAGAGGATCGTGGCTCCACTATACCCCGCCCCAGCATGCAAGCTCCTCCCCCAAATCATAGGAAGGGGCGGGGCCAGGCATGGTAGCCACGCCTCTTTAGCACCAGTCCTGTGTTCAGTCCGACACATGTGCATCTTTTAGTGCAGAAAATTGTCTTCCTCTTTACTCTCTCTCTTTAAATATATATATATATATTTATATATTTAAATGTAAGAATAGCAGCGAGATCCTTGTCGTTTTTCTTTTTTCTTAAACGTGGTTTAGGCAGAACGTAGCAAATCTCTGTGTGCTTCTGTTGCTGCCATTTTGCAAAAAAAAAAATGGCAATTTAAACAAAATGAGCAACCATCTCAGAGATGAGGCCTCGAAACACTAAGGGGGGTCCCCCCCCCCCCCCCCCCGAAACCCGCTAAAAACCTTCCCTTCCCCTGCCACTGCATCACAACTCTACACCCCTCTCTGCCACTACACCCCCCCTCCCCCAGTCCGTTAAAACTGCGCAAAATCCTGCCTAAAATTAACGCCCCTCACCAGGAGACCTGGGGCACAGCTCAACTGGGGACAAAATCTTATTTTTATTCATTTATTTTTTTTGTTGATTTTTGATTTTAATGAGAATGCCCTTTACCAAAAAAATAAGAAGAAAAGAAAAAAAAAATACATGAAAAATAAAAATATGCTGGGTGTTTATTGGTCAGTGCAAACTGAACACTAACAGAGTTAAAAAAAACATTGAGGCCAGTTCCACCTGTCCCATCATTCACATTCTAAATTTTGCAACATAAAAATAATGATAATAATAAAATGAAGAGAACAGAATGTGTGAAGGAAAATAATCTGCCCCCCTAGTGTAACTGTGCCCCCCTCTCAGGTGCATATATATATGAAAGGATTCTCAGGTATTTTCACATGAAGACCTCTTTCACTGAAGAGACAGCAGCCATGCCGCCAAACCCCTACTCTGGCCCAAACGCACACACCTCTGCTTCACACAACCAGGCACTTGGATCGCAAAAAAAAACGTCCGGCCCCGAGCGTTTCCGACGCGTGTGGGACGTCCCGGGACCGGGGTACCCTCCCCTCAGGACGGGCCCCGTTCCAGCGCTCTGTCCCCTACAGAGCCTCAGCGGGAAAAAAAAAAAACGAAAAAACAAAAAAAGTGCCAAATGAGTTATGCTCGCTTTCGCCGACTTGCCGCAGCGTTCCCCCTCCTAACCATGCCCCGCCCTTCCCATCCCAACAGCCGTCACTTCCTGTCAAACCAAAACCCTCTGCCCGTGGACTGGACGGGTCACCTTACAACCGACCAATCGGGGCTCACTTCCTGTCTCGGGCTGTCCAATGAGAGAGCTTCTCCCTCTCTGGGGCTGAGCCATCCTCTGGTTAAACAGATTATTGCACTAAAAGGATAGTGATAACATGATCTGTCAATTTACGGAGACTCGGACATCCAAAATTCATTTACTCTTAAAAAAACAGAGAGAGAGAGAAAGAGAGAAACAAACAATGCTGTATCGATAACTAAATATTAAATTAATAGGCTTAATCATTCTAATAAATATAAGGAAGAGTAAAACGGACAAAAAATAAAACACGGACCTAATATATCAAACACGTACACTAGAAAGAAAATTACAACAGGATCACATTGCAATGTTGTGGTGAAAGCTCGGACAGGGAAGTGTTCAGTCTTCCCCTGGTTTATATTATTACTAAACACCAGCGTGCACCACTCTGTGGACGTGGCACTTCTTCAGTCGCCGTGAAACAGTGTAAGAATCACGCGACTTGCATCCCCCCCTACCACCCCCCCCCCCAAATGCTAAGGAAGGCTTCAGTGGCTGTTCGCAAAAAGAGCACTTACACCTTGTGGCCTACGGGTGGCACTGTGCTCACAATAACTTACTCGTAAACACCCCCCCCCCCCCCCCTCTACCATCCCCTCCCTGCCTCCCCATCCCACTCCCCCACCCCCACCCCACCCCACCCCCCCTTGGTTTTGCTTCGCCTTGTCTGCGGAAATTGGTTTGTCACTCCATTGACACTCTCACACTGTTAAGTCACCATTGGCTGAAAATGAGGAGAGAGGAAAAGAAACAGGAAACGTGTTTTTTTGTGTGTGTGCGCAGGGGATTGTGGGATTGGCTGGACCGTGGGGGGTGGGTCAACGATGGGAAACATCAGAGTGCAGGCCTCTTATGACACGGACAGAACCTTACAGAAGCGCGCGCAGGAGCGTGCACATACACACGTGCACGCCCGGGCAGACGCGCGCAGCCGATTGGCTGGGCCAGACCCGGCGGGCCAGCGGCAGTTTGGACGACCGAGCGCCCGTCTGCGCAACGTCTGGAAACAAACGCCCACAAGCTCACCGAACGGGGGGACAGGTGGGCGGGGGGCAGCTTTCTCTGAACCAGCCCCCAAAAACACGTGATTTTTCCCGTTTCTTTTCAGCTTTCTCGCTCTCTCTTTTTCTCAGAAAGAACAGAACAAAAAAAAAAATTAAAACAAGAGGGGGAAAAGTCGGAGCGCTGCCATTAAAACTGTTGAGGTAAAGGCTCGGAGGAGAAAGATCTGGAAAGAAGGGTTTTCCCCCCATTTTTAAAAACAAACACCTTGGGATTAAAAAAACAAAACAAAACAAAAAAAGACAACAGAAGCGCCACCTTCTGGACAGCAAAAGAACTGACAGAAGGAGAGTTGGGGTTTGGGTATGGGGAGGGGCAAGCGGGCGGGGAGGGAGGGCAGGGAGGGGGGGCGCGGTGGGGGAGGTGCCGAAAAGCGGTTGGCTGGTTTCATATTGCATAATAGCGCCGTGTTCCTTTTTTGTTTCGCTTCGTTTCGTTTCGTTTCGTTAGTTTGTTTTGTCAGAAAGCGGGTTTGCATCCTCAGGCCCGGTCCAGGCTGGCCCCTCCTCCCTCTGCACAGTGTCAGGTATGGATCAAGCTCCGCCCCCCCCCCCCCCTCCGGTGGCAACTGGCCCTGGTTGGACACGCAGGCGTGTGGGGGGGTCGGGGGTCGGGGGGGTCGGGGGGGGGGGGGTGTGGGGGGGTATGGGAGGACTCTCAGGCGAAGTACATGGTGCGTAAGGTGTCGTGGTGAATCTGCACGGCCTTAGCCAGAGCCTGGGGGTCCCGCCCGTTACTCTGCCCCGAAACGTGGCTGCCCTCCGCACTGGAGAGAGAGAGTGGAGGAGGGAGAGAGAGGGGGAGAGAGGGAGGGATGGGGGAGGGAAAGAGAGCGAGATATAGAAAGTGGAAGACAGATTAGTCTGGGTATAACACAGCAAAACATGACCAACTCATTCAGGCAAGACAGTAACACAGCACTAGGTCAGAGCCAGAGAGGAAAGAGAGAGACAGAGAGACGAGAGGGAGGAGAGAGAGGGATAGAGACAGAGAGATAGAGAGACAAGAGGGTGGGAGAGAGAGAGATAGTGAGAGAGCAAGAAATGGAGAGTGAGCAGAAGAGAGGAAAGGGAGAGAAAGAGGAAAAAGAGGGAGAGACAGAAGAGTGACAAAGGAAATTTGGATTCGAATTCTGGAGGGAGAGACTAGTTAAGGCACGGCAGAGACGCAGCCGTCCTCAGACCTCCTCTTCCTCCTCCTCGTCTACCTCTCGAACCGGGCGGAGGCGCCACGCCCTCACCTGTCGTGCTCTTTGTCCACCAGGTGGTAGCGGGCTCGGAAGGCCACCAGGTGGGCGTAGTAGGCGGGGGCGGGGATGGAGACGGAGCGGGTGCAGCGCACGTAGGTGTGGCACAGCTGGTAGGTGAGCAGCTGGAACTCGTCCGCAGTGAAGCAGTTGTCGTCCCACAGGACGTGGTAGTGGGAGGGGCGGCTGGTGCCCTGCGATGGGGGGGAGGGGGGAGAATTTGGTCAGGGATGCGGGTCGCACACACGCACAGACACACACACACACACGCGCACACACACACACACACACAGCAGTGAGCCCCGGGGAGACAGGCCTCACCTGAATTCCTGCGTGACTGCAGAGGTAAAAGTCAAACTCGTAGGGGTGCGTGATGTCCGTGTCCACAGTCGTGCCTGCAGGAATGTTTCCACTTCGCCCGACCTGCGAAACAGAGGATTATGGGTCACGACGCCGGCACGCTCACACTACCTACAGGTGAAGCGGGCGTTCTGCAACAGAAACACCGCTCCAACAGCGACTGCTATGACTGTTTACCAGAAAACTACACTGGAATAACCAACAGCCCACTTCGAAAAGAAACCACACGCTCACATTTCCATGAAGTGCACAACCTTCACGATAAACACATTCACACACATACAAACGTGTGCACGTCCACGTAAAATGTTTCTGCGCGTTATTAAAAGTGCCCCATCGCAGATGTTTACATTAAGCCAGTATTCCAAAGGGGGGAGGAGCGGGAGAGGCACGTTGAACACCTCTAAGAGGCCGAACGGATTTTAACATTTAGCCCTTTACACAGCTTTATTTCTTTTTCCTTACTCCAGGCCAGTCACCCGGGAGCCTGATTCTCATTTTCGGTCCTGCTCAGTTATTGACTGGCATTAAGACCGGCAGCCAGGAGCAGTGGATTTAAATGTGACCGCGGCACTGAAGTAACCACATCACGGGACAGGCCCAGCCATGCCTGAACCCTACCCGACCTCCGAAACTCACCACCGGGCACAGACACTCTCCCCCCCCGTCCCCCCCGTCCCACGCCGGCGGATTTCATTTCCACACAAGGACCGGCGTTCGCGTTCGAACGCAGAGAGCGGTCTGGCCCTCAGGACGACCGACGCCACTTCATACAGGAGCCTCTCCCTCGAACGCCATCTAATCATCCAATCAGGACTGATCACAGTGGCGGACCCGCGCGTCACCGAGCCTCGCGTCTCCTTCACAACCAATCAGTGAGCAGGAGAAATGAAGGCTGGAAACCTGGACAGGTGACCCAGTTCGGCGGCGTCTCCAGGGGTGAACATTCACACCTTTCCTTCAGATCCAGTGACAACCTTTTTTTCAGAGCCGGAGTGTTTACCGGACACGCCAGACACTGTGTGATTCTACACAGGACACCTGGGTGTGTGAACAGGACGACTGCTGCGTGTTACCTTCTGCTGAACTACAGTACACACACCGTCTCTGCCAGGGTCTGCTCAAATATACACACATATATATATATATATCGCGAGTGACTGAGTGAATGAGTGACTGAGTGAACGAGTGAACGAGTGAACGAGTGGCTGAGTGACTGAGTGAATGAGTGAATGAGTGAATGAGTGAACGAGTGAACGAGTGACTGAGTGACTGAGTGACTGAGTGAATGAGTGAATGAGTGAATGAGTGACTGAGTGACTGAGTGAATGAGTGAATGAGTGAACGAGTGAACGAGTGACCGAGTGAATGAGTGAATGAGTGACTGAGTGACTGAGTGAATGAGTGAATGAGTGAACGAGTGACCGAGTGACCGAGTGACCGAGTGACCGAGTGACTGAGTGACTGTACGAGCGAGCAATGGCTGTGCTAGTCCATGGAATGCTGCAGTACATTTCAAAATCTGCGTTTTATGCCCATTCCCTTGCGTTCAGATAAAAATAGATTTTGTTGCCATAATATGCCAACTTACAATAACAGCACAATAAATGGTATGCCGTTCATAATTTTATTATGACACTGGTTACAGAAGCGGGATTAAATGAGCTACAAATAATATTTTGGCGCTCTGATCAAACAGACATTCTTGGCACACAGGCTAATAATAAAAACCCTGGGAACGGTTTCTTTTTCTATTTAATCCTTGCGCAAGGTACAGCGCCGTAGCCAGAAATGAATTTTTGGGCAGGCCTGCGAAAATGTGTGTAGGCCGACTAGGTAAGCTTTTCCAGAGCACATTCTCCACAGACGCTATGCTCCGCCCCAGTGCACCTCAGAGCCAATCACACGACGCCGCTGTTCTCCTAACGGCAACGCGGTCATCATCGGTTGAACTATTCTAACTGTCGCCGTACGTTTCTGCCAAAAACACAATCATGTAAACAGGTTTTTCTTTCTTAAATCAATATTACAGCAAGACTAAGCACACAACAAGAAGAGCACAGGCTTTGCGTGAACCCACACAAACAACAAAACACCCCCCCCCCCAATTAGCATGTGTCTGCTCTTCACGGGCGCAACATATCAGCCCTAATCAACGGGCGCAACTCGACCTGATTACGGGGAAATAGCCAAATCATAATCTGCCGGCTGAGATGTACACAAACAAGAGCAGAAAACTTTAAACACCATCAAGCATCCTGCACTATAGCACGCCTTCAACACAGACAGAAAATCACCGGCTGAACAAACTTCAAAAGGCCAACAATTTTCATAAACAAACTTGATTTTTTATTTATTTATTTTTACTTAGGAGCCTAGTGACAAACATTAACAGTGCGTTAACACACAAGACAGCACCTTTAGTGGCGGCCATGATGCTTTCAGCTATATCATTTTGACTTACTAGCTCAGAAAGCACTTCTTTATACAGGCCTTACTGCAGCATTACTAGCCTCCTTTTTAATGCAAGCAGTAACGGTTTTGATTTTAAAATTTTGTTGTTGTTGTATGTGACATCTTGTTTTTGACATTTCGTTCAAATCAAGCGCTCTCCGAATGTCACAGTGCTACGGACGTCTGTGTAAACATTACGATCGATAAACAATACAAATGTCAGACACCAAAAGACAACCGGCTCAAAGAAACAGGCGCAGTTACTCTGTCGTAGTTCAGGTCTGGGCCGCAGCCTGCTGTAAAAATGCAGTGTATTTTACTCCTGCATTCTGCCTCTTTTTTATGGGTAAAAAAGGCAGAATCCTGCATTAATGCAACCACTGCTGAGTGAGTGAGTGTCAGTGTGAGTGAGTGAGTGAGTGTCAGTGAGTGAGTGAGTGAGTGAGTGAGTGAGTGTCAGTGAGTGGTAGTGTGGGTGGGTGAGTGGTGAGTGAGTGGTGAGTGGTGAGTGAGTGAGTAGTGAGTGAGGTGAGAGTGGTGTGGTGAGTGAGTGAGTGAGGAGTGAGTGAGTGAGTGGGTGGTGGGTAGGTATGGGTGAGTGGGTGGTGAGTGTCAGTGTGAGTGAGTGGTGGGTGAGTGGGTGAGTGATGCAGTGTCAGTGTGAGTGAGTGAGAGTGAGTGAGTGAGTGAGTGAGTGGGTGGGTGGGTGAGTGGGTGAGTGAGTGAGTGAGTGAGTGAGTGGGTGAGTGAGTGAGTGAGTGTCAGTGTGAGTGAGTGAGTGAGTGAGTGAGTGAGTGTCAGTGTGAGTGAGTGTGTGAGAGGGTGGGGAGTGAGGATAGTGAGTGAGTGAGTGGTGGTGAGTGAGTGAGTGAGTGTCAGTGTGAGTGAGTGAATGAGAGAGGGAGTGAGAAAGTGAGTGAGTGAGTGTCAGTGTGAATGAGTGAGTGAGTTAGTGTGAATGAGTGAATGAACGAGCGAGTGAAAGAGTGAGAGAATAAGTGAGAGAGAATGGCGCTCACCCTTTCGTTGCGGTCGGCACAGAAGAGGCGGGTGTGGTGGCGCTTCTGCACCACGATGTAGGTGATGCCCGGCTGGTACTCTTTCTCCAGACTGATACAGGCCTCGCGAATCGCCAGCAGCTCGTAGTAAAGCACCTGGACCATGCAAGAGTCAGAGTCAAAGAGTCAGAGTCAAAGAGTCAGAGACAGAGTCAGAGTCAGAGTCAAAGAGTCAGAGTCAGAGTCAGAGTCAAAGAGTCAGAGTCAGAGTCAAAGAGTCAGAGTCAGAGTCAGTGTCAGAGTCAAAGAGTCAGAGTCAAATACAGGTCAGAGTCGGAAACGCACAGAGACAGGACAGCGGGAAGTAACGTCCCATTTGCCAAAAAATGCGCTTGATTCTGGACGTTAAGGTCTAGAGCAGGGGTGCACAACGAGGGCTGATTTGTTCCAGGATTTTGTGCTCTTAATAATTTAATAATCTCAATCATATCATGATCTGTCATTAGTATAAGCACCAGCTGCAGCCACAGACTGCAGGTGCATCCTAAATATGTTACTGTGCTCAAGTACAGTAGTGCACCAGCATAGCTCACAGAGCTGTCAGATCTAAAACAGGTAATTGGTTGGAACAAAAACCAGCACATAGACCAGACCTCCAGGACCGCTGGCTTAACGCTGGTCTCAGAAACAGGGAGAGGGGCACGTTCGGCCAGACTGACCTGTCTGAACTGGCCCTCGGACACCCCGTCCCGGTAGAAGATGATGCGTGTGGGCTTGTAGCGGGTGGACTTGTAGAACTGGATCAGCAGCTCCCGGACCATGGATGCCAGGTCCTGAATGACCTCCTGTCTGGGCCTCTGGACCCGCACCGTAGCACAGTAACGACTGGGATGAGCGTCCATACTGCCCACCACCTGAGGGCGAGGAGCGAGCAAGTGAGTGCATGCAGACACACACACACACACACACACACACACACACACACAACACCCCAACCACCAGCCGCACAGACGCACACAACGCGCACAGCACACACAGCACAGACACAGCACCACACATGCACACACCGAGAGAAAAGAGGACGGGACAACACAGGTGTTACCAAGCAACCAACCACATGGTTTTCCCATCCAACTTACATCTATGTTACTCCAATACTTTTCAAAACAAAAAAATAACGAATCAGAAAATCTTCAGTTAGCCTTCAGTTAGGATTTTTTCTTGTTTGTATACAATAGTCAGCGTTACCTTGAGCTATGGGTGAGCTACTGTCCTATACTACAGCAAAATGAACAGGTATTTTAAGGGAAACTGTTACATTTCATGATTATTTCTTATTCAGTTTTTCCTATTTTGTGTCTAGAAAGACTTTTAGTAGTGCAATTACTGTCCAAACCAGTCAGTGTGTTAGCACTGCCAGCACACTGATAATGCACCGCTTCCAGTAAGAGGCATCAAGCTATTGAGCTGGAAAGAAAAACTGATGCATTTTCGTTTTTCAAAACGGGTGATTTCCCCTGAACTTCCACAGAAAGCAGGATGACTGAATGCCTCCTGGGGCATTTCCACGGCTTTCAGACATTTTCACCGATTTCAAAGGATTGTGGGAAATGTTGTTTCAGTAGAGTGGTGGGAGTCATGGACAGACACTTTAACACTTCTGCTTTCAGTGAGTAAACCACAGACGGGAAAGCAGGTGTGTGCATTTTAAATAATGACACCATCAAACAGGCCGGCACCTCTGCAGTGCATGAAGGAGAGAGGGAGAGGAAGAGAGGGAGAAAGAGAGGGAGAGAGAGAGAGGTCTTACCGCTGCGATGGAGGGCTTCTTCCCGTCTCCCGCAGGGGGGTGGGTCACGTCGGCCCCCAGGAAGATCACCGGCTGCTGGAACACTGAAGGCCTGGGGAGAAAGAGAGAGGAGTCAGTGAGGAAAAACAAACCCGTCATTCTGCTTTAAGAGTACCCACCCAAAAACACCCAAACCACACGCCAGCAACGAGAGGATCGTAATGCTCTTACTTTCATCACATCGGTATCAACTGCGACACACACACACACACACCACACGCACCACACACAACACAACACACACAACACACACAACACACACACACACACACACAGCACACACAGCACACACACCACACACAACACACACACACACAACACAACACACACCACACACACACACAACACACACACACACACACACACACACACCACCACACACCACACACACACACACACACACACACACACACACACACACACAACACACACACACACACACACACCACACACACACACACACCACACACACACCACACAACAACACACACACACACACACACACACAACACACACACACACACACACCACACACAACACAACACACACCACACACACACCACACCACCACCACACACACACACACACACCACACACACCACACAAAAGCTGGTTATACCAAGAGCAGGATCCCGACACTCACACGCTGTGTGGCATCAGATGTAGTGATGCCGCGACCCACGCTTGACTGGGTTGATCCTTGAGGACAGAGGTTGGAGAGGGTCTGGGGAGAGGTCTTCACCACGTTCTTCACCTGGACGCACTGAGTGGCCATTCCCAGGAGAGTGTCCCCCACCCGCTTCACCTCCGCTGGGGGGCACAGGGAGAGAAGGAATGTGAAAAACTCTGCTATAACAAACATACTCTTTTTTCTTCTTTTTTTTAAGTAAGTACCATAGACACTTTTGAAAAAAAAATACCATAGATCCTATTGTAAAAATCAGTACTAAAGATGCTTTTGTAAAACAAGTACCATAGATATTTTTGTAAAATAAGTAGCACAGACGCTTTTGTGAGATAAGTGCCACAGACACTTTTGTGAAATAAGTACCATACACACGTTAGTAAAATAGGTACCATAGACACTTTTCTAAAACAAGTACCATAGACGCTATTATGAAATAAGTACCATAGATGCTTTTGTAGAATTTACCATAGACTCTTTGTACCATAATTACCATAGACACTTTTATAAAATAATCAGCACTTTTGCAAAAAAAGAACCTTAGATACTTTAGCAAAATAAGTACCATAGACCGGCGTCTTGCCGGGCAGGATGACGATGATGAGCTGCAGCCCAGAGTAGGTGTTCTTCAGGTGCCTGAACATGGGCTCCACGCTGTCTGCACCCTGCGCGTATTTACAGAAGCACGGCTGGCCCTGGATGGGCATCCCAGCATCCTTAGAGATCTTCCGCAGCTGGTCCGTGAAACCCCTGCGGAGCGGACGAAGGGAGCGAGGGATGAAGGCAGGGAGAGAGAGAGAGAGAGAGGGCGGCAGAGAGACGGCCACTGCGTCACAGACTGTAGATCAAACAGACGGGGTTCCTCATTAGGCGACCCAATTAACCAATCAAGACCAGCAAGGACCACTAAGCCAATCTGGCCTTATTCCTTTTGATATAGATAAACAGGTCCGGAAGGAGGCAGCTTCAGAAAAAAGGCTGAGCACGGACTCAGGGCAGGGGTACACTGAACCCGTAAGAACAACTATCAAAATGAAGCTTTTTAATCAAGGCAGTGGCAAATCTGGTATCTGTCTGGTACCTGCTAACATCAAACACACCCGCGCCATGGCTTTGGCGGTTATGTAGAGCTGGTATAATAAAACACAGCGACTTAATGAAGGCTGATGTTCCCCATCCGGCTGCCTGCAGTCACTCGTGAAATAAGCATGGCGGTGGGTTTTTACAGGGCTGGGCGGGGTTTGTGAGAACGTCCCGCGGCTGGCGGTTATTGGCAGTTGATCGCCCCTGGGAGGGAGCTGGAGTGAGCGAATGACACGGGGTAAGATGGCGGCTCCTCTCCTCCCCAGACTAACGAGGCGGGTCCCTCAGCGTTACCGAGGCTGCACCGACGGTCCAGTCCGCCATCTTTCTCTGGGACTCAGTTAGCCGCGGCGGACAGGATGGGGGATGGGGGATGGGGGGGATTCTAGACCGACGAATTGCATCTACAGTACAGTGCTGATGATCGAGACGCTTGAGGACGGACAGAGGCTCATGAGAAGGTGGGGGCAGGACGGGGTGGTAGGGGAGAGGGGGTGGAGGAAGGAAAGACGCGGGGTGGAGGAGCGAGGTCGCGGTGAGGGCGTTTTGTGGAGGGGACAGCAGGGGGCGCTCTCACTTTAAGATCTCCTCTCTGCACTGCCTCTGCGTGGCGAAGCAGGCGATGGCCCACATCTTGATCTCCACGCCCGTGTGGAACTGCTTTCCGCGCATGTCCCACACGCCGTGGCTGGGCGTGGCCACCGTCCGGTTCTGCAACGACAAGGTGGGGTTGGTCTGCTGCAGGGGGTGCCGAAATACACACAAGCACGCACACACTCATACACGCACGCACACACAGTCATACACGCACACACGCACACAAACACTCATACACGCACGCACACACTCATACACGCACGCACACACACACACGCACACACACACTCATACACGCACGTAGACACATACGTGCACACGCGCACACAAACTCACACATGCATGCACGCACACACACGCACATACGCAAACACACACCCACACACGTGCACGCACACAAACACTTGCGTACACGCACACTCAAGCACACACACACACTCAAGGACACACACACGTACACTTGCACGCACACAGCAACACAGACATGCATAATGATACACACAGACAGAAATACACACACCTTCCGTCACACACACACACACACACACACATCACATTGCGGTAAACAAATAAAGTGTACTAAAGCTTGAAGTCACCCTGCTACACTACATGATGTTCTTATTGGTTTAAGGTGAATGGAACCAGAGCAGCATCTCAGCTAGGCATGCTGGGAGATGTAGTTCAGCTGAAGGAAGTATGTGTGTAAACATAACATGAGAACAATAAAAAGGGGGAAAACTATAGTTTTTCCAACATGTTGCCCTCATTTGCAGCAATGGCGAGTTTAGAACCATTTCTTTGAAGCGTGAGGAACTAACATCAGTACACAGGGGAAACGGCTCACACAAAGGGAGATAAAACAGAGATACATCAAACTAATGCAACTAGCTGGAACTCTGCTGCTTCTCAAAAAAGTACACTAATAAGTGAAACTCCTCTATTCATGTACCGATCAAGATAAGAATACACAGGGTTAGAAGGCTGAACAGTAATGAGTGAAGCTCATCACTTTCAGACTGTACTTCTCCATTACCTACTTCTACAGGACTTATACTTATACTTTATACTTATAACGTGGAATACAAAGCTAAATCTAGAAATAATTCATTTATCGAATGGGGCTCACGTAAAAGCAGTTGTGTGAACACACAGTCTCACACACACGTACGCATACACACACGCACACACGCAAAACATGCCTTATTTATTCTAACTGGTGACAACTGCACTTCAGAAAAGTAACAGTTGTGAGATTAATCCACAACAAGAATACAAACAGCGAAGCAGTGTGTTAATCACTCAGAGACAGAAAGAGAGAGAGAGAGAGAGAGAGAGAGAGAGAGATACTAATGTATTTGAGAGATTCAAAATACCATTATTACTACTATTTCATATTATTCGTTTTACTTGAATCTCTGATTGTAATTGTAACTGCATTAATTATCGTTCATGCATTACCTGCACTGTTATACTACTTTATTTTATATGTTTCTTGTTTGCTTTGGCAATATCTACTACGTGTATTTCCTGCCAATAAAGCATATTGAATTGAACTGAATTGAGAGAGAGAGAGAGAGAGAGAGAGAGAATTTGAATTTTAAAAAGTGAGAGACAGAGTGTGAGAGAGAATGTGAATTTCAAAGAAAGACAGAGAGAATGTGTGAGAGATAGAGAATGTGTGTGGCAGAGAGTGTGTGTGTGTGTGTGTGTGTAAGAGAGAGAGAGAGAGAGTGTGTGTGTGTAAGAGAGAGAGACAGAGAGAGAGAGAAAGAGAGTGTGTGTGTGTGTGTGTGTGTGTTGTGGGGGTAGTGTGTGTGTGTGTGTGTGTGTGGGAGGGGGTGGTGAGAGAGAGAGAGAGAGAGAGAGAGGAGGAGAGAGAGGAGAGAGGTGTGTGTGAGAAGAGAGAGAGAGAGAGAGAGAGAGATGTGTGTGTGTAGGTAGAGAAGAGAGAGAGAGAGAGAGAGAGAGGTGTGTGTGTGTGTGTAAAAGAGAGAGAGAGAGAGAGAGAGAGAGAGAGGTTTTGTGTGTGTGTGAGAGAGAGAGAGTGTGAATGTGTGTGTGTATGTGTGTGAAGAGAGAGAGAGAGTGAGTGTGTGTGTGTGTGTGTGTGTGTGTGTGTGAGAGAAGAGAGAGAGGTGTGAGTGTGTGTGTGTGAAAGAGAGGTGTGTGTGTGTGTGTGTGTGAAAGAGAGAGTGTGTGTGTGTGTGTGTGTGTGTGAAAGAGAGAGAGAGAGAGAGAGAGATGGCCACTCGAGCGGAGGCGGCGGTATGGGCGGGATTGAAAAGAAGGGTACCATAAAGTGTTCTGTGCTCACCCTGCCCCCGTACTGCAGCATGGGCGCAGGTAAGACGCGCCCCGTCACGTGGGCCATCTCGTCCCGGACCTTGAACTGGAACTCCTGCACGAACGGGTCCGCCTCGTAGTTGGCACTGCGCACCTGAGCGGACGGGGGAGAAGAGGGCGGAGCTCGTTTTAAAGGTGGCGTTCTAAAAGTCCCACTAAAAAAAACCCGCTAAGCGCGGGGACCATCACAGCCCGGTCTCCAGGGAGACCGCGGGGAGCGCACGCGCTCAGTAGCTACGTGTGCGTGAGGACGCAGGACGCCCCATCGCTTACGGGTCACTGATACCATTTAGAGAAGTTGACTCAGTCACAGCTGTGATTTCAGGCTGCTCTGTCCAAAATTAAGTCCCTTTCCGAGACCAATTCTTGAATACTGATTAGCAAGACTAGATATTGGGCTACTCAGTCAAAGTGCCCTTGAGCCATCTTGATTCAGTGGAAATGAGCGGTGGAGGAGGAGGCGCAAGGCAACCTCCGGCCACCAGGTGGGGCTCTCCACTCACCAGCCGGCTGATCTCCTCCTGTCGGTCGGGTGCGGAGCGCGCTGTGGCTTTGATCATGGTGGAGGTCTGATTATCGGTCAGTTTCTTGATACAGCGCTGCCCCGCTACGATGTTACACACCTGAGGAGAGGAGGGAAGAGAGCTGAACTTTTCTGCTTCTGTGAAAATGAAACACTCAAATTCCGGTCACGTGAAAGCCGTTCAGCACGGTCGTGTTTTTTAAAGGTTTGACGCAGGGTTTGTTTTTGGGCGTGTCCTCACCTCGAGCGGCAGGTAGGTGTGTTTCTGCTCCTGGCCCACCTGTAGGCAGGGCAGGTGAGGGTACTTGAGCTGCAGGTTGTACTTCTCTCTGAAATACTGCGCCACGGTGCGCTCCACCGTCTGCCCGTTCTCCAGCTGCAGGGGGAACCTGTGGCGCGGACAGAGAGCAGGGGGCTCAGCCTGACATCACCCGCTTAGCCCCGCCCAGTCCTCACCGCCACAACGGACCCCATCACCTTTCAGCGTTCACACAGAACCTATCGCATCACCTTTCAGCGTTCACACAGAACCAATCGCATCACCTTTCAGCGTTCACACAGAACCTATCACATCACAATTCAGTAGTCACACAGAACCTATCGCATCACCTTTCAGCAAACAGAACCTATCGCATCACAATTCAGCAAACGGAACCAATCGCATCACCTTTCAGCGTTCACACAGAACCAATCACATCACCTTTCAGTGTTCACACAGAACCAATCGCATCACCTTTCAGCGTTCACACAGAACCAATCGCATCACAATTCAGCAAACGGAACCTATCGCATCACAATTCAGCAAACAGAACCAATCACATCACTTTTCAGCATTCACACAGAACCTATCGCATCACAATTCAGCAGCCAACCATTAGCCGTGTGGGCTAAGCTATCCCAAGAACACTTCACACAGACTACTGCTAGGCAGGCAAGCAAAACCCCGATTAGGAAATCCACAAACACATTATATTTGGGTGGTGTTTTGTGTGAGAAAATTAGTGCTGCTGGCAGTTCCGGTAAAACGCACAAATGCTTTGAAGAAAAACTGCAGCACATTCGCTACCAAACTGCTGCTCAAAAATGGCACCTTGCTTTGCGTTAAATTCACCCTGAAGCTGAAAAGCGTGTGTGAGCCCTCGGTGTGGGACTGCAGACTCCAGCTGAGCTGCATTTCCAAAGCAGCCCCGCAGCCTGGAAAACTGCAGCTTTTCCAGGTTCATTCCCAGGAAAACTCCCACACAGCAGGCCCCGTAACCCCCGGCGACGGACCCGGCAAAGAGCAGCAGAGCCCGCAGCCGTAGCCCCGCCCACTTCTCAGCGCAAGGCAAGCGCTTTCCAGCCAATCGCGCAACCCCCACACGAAGGCGCGTCCGAGGCGCGGTCGGCAGTTTGAAAGTAAACGGAGACGCGGGGGGCGGGACTGAATCGCCAAAGAGGAAGTGAGCGTCAGGCGTCAGCCGAGTCACGCTTCCGCAAACCCCGTCCCCTCTGAGGACCCGACCAATGCCTAAGCTGCGCTTCCCTAGCCTGGCCAATCACTGCTGCAGCTAGTGCTCTACACAGTCAGTGCGGCGGCCAATCGGGCGCTCCCGCATGGTGAGGCTGAGAAGGCCTCGAGCTGCATCTGATCTGATCAGCTTTTCCCAAAATCACTGACCGTCCAAGATTTCTTCCCAGATATCGAGTCATTTTTTTTTATTGTTCATGTACGCGTGTATCGACCGACCCAAGACGAACTGCAGCGTGCGCAGCGGTCGGTCAGAGCCGCGGGAAATCCTGGCACGCGGACGGTCTCCGGATGAACCGCGACCGTCCGGACCGCCCGGCGCGCGGTCGCTAACAGCTGCCCCGCCCGAGACGTTCCGGAGAAAAACTCACCGATCCCGCAGAGGCAACCAGAACATTCCGTCTGCCCTGGCACCGGTACGCATGCACTGCACCCGACACATTAAACCTTTCCAAAAACAGACGGCCAAACAAAAACCTGACAAGAAATAAAACTCTCGCCAATTCACGGGTTTGTGCCTTTCAGTTAACAAAGCGTTTTATCGTTGAGAACGCTCAGGGAGCGCTCAGACATTTTATTGGCAGCTAAAAGAGTTCGAGAGGAGTGTCATCACTCGAAAAGAAAACCCAGCGACTCAGAACAGCGCTTCAGAACAGAAGAGTGGAAACAGGAAACAGCGGGGTGAAGTCCACGTCCAGTGGCATCACTGGCATTAGCTAAATTAACCAATGAGAAAGGGAGTCTGTCTGCCGTAGCGCTCAACGAGGAAGGGACCAAATGCTAGCGACGTTCGACGCCTGACGCGAACTCCCCGTCGCGTGCAGCACAAGTCCCATCATGCCTGTGCAGAGGCCGCGCGGCGCCTCCAGAGACGGCCTATTTCTGGAGCCGCTGGAGAGGCGGGCGCGCCGAACGCCGGTTTAGTTTCGGTTTCACGCCCTCGTCCGTCTCCAGAGGGCCAGGGACCCGTTCACCAGGAAAGCTCGCTACCGGAGGGCAAACAGGACACGGAATCCCACCTCAGCCCCCTAAGCCCCGCCCCCGAACCCACTTCAGGCCCCGCCGACACCCAAGGCCCCGCCCCCACCCGGCCCAGGCCCCGCCCCCTGGACCGCCGCGTAAAAGACTCACGTCTGGTGGCTGGCGGGGCGGCGGGTCACGTTGCACACGCGGTACTTCCTCCTCATCGTTCCGCAGTGCGTCACCTCCACCTTCAGACCTGGGGAGAGAGGGGGCACAGTCAGGCCAGTACAAACGCACACGCACACACACAGGCTCACACACACACACACAGGCTCACACACACGCTTACACACATACACACGTACACCGCACACCACACCACTCACGCACTAACCCCCCACACACCACTCACCCCCCACACCGCACACCGCACACACATACCCACGTCGGCACCACTACACACATCACACACTCACCTGCTGACACACAACACCAAACAAGCACACACTCACACACTCACACACTCACACACTCACACACTCACACACTCACACACACACACACACACACACACATACCACAACATCACACACTCACACACAAACACAAACAAGCACACAAACACACACTCTCACACACACACAAACAAGCACACACACACACACACAGGTGGAAGGTTCCGGCAGGTGAAGGGGAAGTTCCCCGCCCCCACGGGGGCCAGGTGCAGGTCACACACCTTTAATCTCTTTGGTGAACTTGACCCGGTGGGAGTCGGTGAGCGGGCGGGGCTGCTCGTCGATGTTGTGGATGTCCAGGACTTCACACATGAACTGGATGACAGGCTGCGCTTTGTAAAAGGCTGTGGCAGACACTGTGGATGAAAAAAAGAGAGAGAGAGAGGGAGGGAAGGAGGGAGAAAAAGGAAAGAGGCATAATTACTTTCTGCGCACTGTTCGGCCCTGTTGCAACACAATCAACGCACATCAGCTATATATAGTTTAAAATGTCACGCGAATACATTCCACTAAAACTGAACTGAAAGAGAAAGAGCAGGAAGAACATCAGGAATGCCAACTGGCACTGCTGCCCCCGCCCCTGTGGGCGGGGCTTGTTCGCCACACTGACACTCTCCCCGTATGAAAACACGGCAGCTGTCAGTCACTTCCGTCCGAACGCGCGCCCATTTCGGAAAGAGCCAATCAGGCGCAGGGGGACACAGGCCCACACGGGAGAACGAGAGGCCAAACGACGAAGGCGAAGAGCGCCGTCTCGACCGAAATCTCCTTCCTGTTCACGCAGGAAGCCGGAGCCGCAGGGCGCGAGCGTCCAGTTCACGCGGCGCCACCGCGCTACAGAAAACGCGCCGAGCGGCGGACAGCGAACCGCCAATGGAAATTCCCCACTGGGTTACCAGGGCAACGTGGGACGGGTTGGGTTACAGGCCCGGCGAGGGCACGTGCTAAACGAGCGGAGACGGGCATCTCCCAGCCAATCAGAGTTCACACCTCTGCAGCCCTCCTACGGATTACAGCGAGGCACAGGAAAGTCCCAAACATATCACTTGAAACGTCTGCTCGCCCGACGCAGTCTTCACCTCCGCGCTGTACGAATGACGCAAGCGGCAAGATCCGTCCGCCATGCGATCGGTCTCTCCATCTCTATCTGTCTCTTTCCATCTCCGTCGCTCTCTCTCTCCGTTTCAATCTCTCTCTCTCTCTCTCTCTCTCTCTCTCATCACAACCCACATACCAGTAGAATACATAATCAGCGAGGGGAAGAAGAATGAGCGGTGTCACTAAATAACATTTAATTACAGCCTCACAGTGATAAGTAACAGGAGAGGAGAGCCGCTCAGTGCGTGTGTGTGAGTGTGTGTGTGTGTGTGTGTGTGTGTGTGCGTGCGTGCGTGGGGGGGGGGGGGGTTTAGCCACCATCAGTTCCGAAAGTGTTCTTTAAGGAGCTCACGCACACTTCTGTACTTTATGAAGTGTGCAGGCTGCATTAGTGTGAGGCCTCCAGGGCCGTACAGACCAAGCGGAGGAGGAGAGAGAGATGTGTCTGTGTGCGTGTCTGTCTGTGAGGAGAGGAGGTGTACAGACCAGGAGGAGAGAGAGATGTGTCTGTGTGCGTGTCTGTCTGTGAGGAGAGGAGGTGTACAGACCCAGTGCAGGAGAGACTGGTGTCTGTACGACAGGAGAGGAGGTGCCGAGCATGTGCACAGGCTGGCTGTAGCCCTGGCTGTAGCTCTGGCTGCAACTCTGGCCGTAGCTCTGGCTGTAACTCTGGCTGTAGCTCTGGCCGTAGCTCTGGCTGTAGCTCTGGCTGTAACTCTGGCTGTAGCTGTAGCTCTGGCCGTGGCTCTGGCTGTAGCTCTGGCCGTAGCTCTGGCTGTAGCTCTGGCCGTAGCTCTGGCCGTAGCCCTGGCCGTAGCTCTGGCTGTAGCTCTGGCCGTAGCTCTGGCCGTAGCTCTGGCCGTAGCTCTGGCCGTAGCTCTGGCTGTAGCTCTGGCTGTAGCTCTGGCTGTAACTTTGGCTGTAGTTCTGGCCGTAGCTCTGGCGTACCCTGGCCGTAGCCTGGCTGTAGCTGCTAGTCTGGCGAGCTTGGCGTAGTCTGCCGTAGCTCTGGCCGTAGCTCGCGAAACTCTGGCGTGCTGGGCTGTAGCTCTGGCTGTAACTCTAGCCGTAGCTCTGGCCGTAGCTCTGGCCGTAGCTCTGGCCATGGCTCTGGCTGTAGCCCTGGCCGTAGCTCTGGCTGTAGCCCTGGCCGTAGCTCTGCGTAGCTCGGGCCGTACTTGGCCGTAGCTCTGGCTGTAACTCTGGCTGACTGTGCTGTAGCTCTGGCTGTACCTAGCCGTACTCTGGCCGTAGCTCTGGCCGTAGCTCTGGCCATGCTCTGGCTGTAGCCTGGCCGTAGCTCTGGCTGTAGCCCTGGCCGTAGCTCTGGCCGTAGCTCTGGCCGTAGCTCTGGCCGTAGCTCTGGCTGTAGCTCTGGCTGTAGCTGTGGCTGTAGCTCTGGCTGTAACTCTAGCCGTAGCTCTGGCCGTAGCTCTGGCCGTAGCTCTGGCCGTAGCTCTGGCCGTAGCTCTGGCTGTAACTCTGGCCGTAACTCTGGCTGTAACTCTGGCTGTAGCTCTGGCTGTAGCTCTGGCTGTAGCTCTGGCCGTAGCTCTGGCTGTAGCTCTGGCTGTAGCTCTGGCCGTAGCGGGCGGGAGTTTGCTTTCCCGCTCTTTTCTCACAGACACAGGCAGTAAAAGAATTACTTTCAGCCCATTGGGCTCCCCTTTCCCAGGAAGGCGCTGCGGCTGGCCTGGGGGGGTGGGGGGGGGGGCGTTTCGTGGAGCGCATTGATTTGCGAGCGGGTAGGAGCGGGAAAAGTCCAGACTGAGACGGAGAGGCGGGGGGAGGGGGGGGTTCATTCTCAGACAGAGGGGGCAGCCCGGCTCTCTGATCAAACAAAAGGTTTGCTTTCACCCCACGACAGAAAGAGAAGAGAGAGAGAGAGAGTGGGGGGGGGGAGAGGGGGAGAGAGGGAGATTCAGTCTCGTTTCACTAAACTCCCCCAAAGCCCCCCCCCCCGACACACAAACACAAACCGGCCGCCAAGTGGGTTCCCACCCGTCTCCACGACAACTGCCTGAGCGGTTCCCACACTGCCAAAGACCGCCCCCCCCCCCCACCTTCCCACCCACTTTGATCCGCTTATGCCCCACAGCCCCCCCTGGTGGTGACGGGTGTTTTGCGTCGGGCCTCACCGTCGATGTTTAGCATCATCTTCCACATGGCAGGACGCACCGATTGGTGGAACCCAAACCACACCTCCCGCCCCCCGCCCAGGGGGTGGTCGTACCCCTCCGGTGCGGAGAAAAATGAACGTCCCACAGGTGTGTACCTGTAGGAAGAGAGAGAGGGGGAGAGGGGGAGAGAGTCCGTTTTAACTCATGAGCCCAACACACCCCATTGCTGATGTCACACAGACAACAGAACTGCCCAGCAACAGACGTCCTCCTCCGGACGTTTCCAGCAAGATGCGCCAGGCCTTATGTCACACAGAGCTAATTCCTCCCAAACAGGTGCGTGTGATAGTATAGAGGGCCTGCTCCTGCTATAGCTCACAGGCCCTGCTCCTGCTAGCTCACATAACACAGAACGTACAGAGATAACCCGGCCAGGATTACTCTCAGAGAGGAACAGCTGGCACGCATCGCTGATACACGGGTGTACTGCTGTTTAGGGGAAGCACACGGGACTTTCAGTTTGACCGAAAATGTGCCCAGGGTTTCAAAGCTTTTTCAGCTCAGCAGCGCTCTAAAGTGAGTAGCCCCCCCCGCCCCCACCCCACCCAATTCAGTAAAACAGGTAATGGTTTGACATCTTTAAGCAATACTACCCACAGGCTGCAGCACAATGGCCACTTAATATTAATACATGGAAGTATGATCAAAAAGAGATGCCACAGCCTATACAAGTATGAGATCTAGCTGCATTAGAGCTGTACTTACTAGCATGTAATATCGTTGATGATAATGTTATAAGTTGTAATTACCCTATTATACACCAAGGAGTGTGTGTGTGTGTGTGTGAGTGTGTGTACCAGTACAATGTGTGGACTCCCTTGGCCAACCACTGCTTAAACCAGATGTCTAAATTACGCGTTCACATGCAAACACACACACACACAGTATCAGCAGACAGTGCTGCTGTCCAGGATTTACCGTTCAAAACACCAGCTCTAAAACACGAGATTAACAGAATTTAGAAATTAAAAACATTCTTTAAAAAGGGAAGCTCTCCCTCCGTATCCCCTCATATTTCTGGGGGTGCCCAGACTGGGAACCCCCCCCTCTGATGACCTGTGCTCCCTGGTCCGGCCAGCAGGGCGGCGACTCACTTCATGGAGGGCAGGTGGCGCAGCACCACGTCCACGGCGTGCACGGGGTTGGTGCTGATTGGCTTGTCCAGCTCCAGGGGCTCGGGCATGCTGCGGCCCGTCAGGACCTCGTGGAGGAGGTGCCAGCTCACCAGCGACACAAACTTTATGCTGACCTTAAAGGGACGGTCCTTGCCCCCCTCCCCGGGCAGCGTGACGTCCAGATCCACCTGCGGGGGCGCACACACACACACGCACACGTTTCCCATCATTCCTACACTTCCCATGAGGCCTTGCTCTGAAAACGTTACCGCTGGTCCTACGAACACCACCGGACACTCCGTTTTATGCATGCTACTGAGCAAATGTTTGTATCCAAAGCCACATAAGACTATATGAATCCATACATTCTTCAGTCTACAGGGCACTACAGTGTCCCCACTTTAAGAGCATTTGCTCATGGAAATTGATGTGTGCTAACTGTAAAAATAATTTAGATTAGAGTGTAACAAGCCCAAAATGTTGGAAATCCTTGGAAAAATTTTCGCCCCTGGGATTGAACCAGAGGACTGCTATGTAACAATATCCTTAACAGACTTTACCCTGAAACATTCTGAACATTCTGAGTCTGTGCGTGTGCATTTGTGTGTGAGTATTTGTGTGTGCGTTTGTATGTGAGCGTTTGTGTGTGTGTGTGTGTGTGATGTGGGTTGTGTGTTTTGTGTGAGTGCGTGCTGAGTGTGTTTTGTGTGTGCGGTGTGTGGTGTGGTGTGTGA